>NC_058412.1:97021458-97213976 GCF_002201575.2 Neomonachus schauinslandi | reverse complement strand
TCTTTCTTTCTTTCTTTCTTTCTTTCTTTCTTTCTTTCTTTCTTTCTCTCTCTCTTTCTTTTTCTTTCTTTCCTTTCTTTTTCCTTCCTTCTTTCCTTCCTTCCTTCCTTCCTTCCTTCCTTCCTTCCTTCCTTCCTTCCTTCCTTCCTTCCTTCTTTCCTCTCTCTCTTTCAAAAAGCACTGGCAGAGTGACAGACATTCAGAGAAGGAGCTCCCCACAATCACGCATCCAACTTTCTTTGTTTGCAGGTGGTGCACAGTGGGTATACATCAGTGAATGAATGGTGACAAAGTGATAGGTTGTCACACATGGCTATACAAGGGCAATGTGAGCATACAGAGCAGAGGGATTTACTAATCCAGCCTCACGGGGCATGGTTAAAACAGGAGTTGAATCTTGAAGGACTATAAAAGGAAGAGATTTTGAAGGAAGGAACAAGGAAAAGACTTCCCAGACTCAGGGAACAGCATATGCACAGCAATCAAGGCAAAAACACAGTCTGTTCCAGAATCTGTAGGCATATGTGTAGGACTGGAATGTAGGGTGGACTGATGAAGGGTGCAGGATAATGAAGGGCCTTGTGTTCTCATGGGAGTGAGGGTGATGGACAGCTATACAAGGCTTATGGCACCCATTGCCACAGTGGACTATATGGATAGAGATCATGCCATGGGAGAAAGTGTTTCTCCCTAGTGCCTCCATATTCCAAATGAAACCTTCTTAAATCAGTGGGAATCCACTTAGAGCGAGGAAAGACATGCCCCACATATAGCCTTCAGGTAGGACTGTTGACATGGGATAAGTAGGTAAAAGCCTCTGAAATCTCTGCAGGTCAGTCTGTGCCAGGACAATTCCCTTCTGCCATGAAGCCTTGTAAATACCAGGCCTGGTGTTGATGTATAAAATCCCATGGCCAGGGTTTTGTCTTTGCCCCAATAATATCCATTCATATAACACATATCCCTGAGGACATGATTCAACCCTATGAATCAAGCCATTTGTCAAAAGAGAGTGGGTAGGCACTCCGTGACATAGAATAAGGAGAGGAAGCACCCAAAAATGTGAATGAAGACTCTAAAAGGGGAGTTTTTGCATACTGATGTGGGAGGGTCACTCTGTTGTGTGTGGACTTGTAGAGTAAAACAAACAAACAAACAACCCCCCCCAAAAAAAACAAAAACAAAAAACAAAAAAGCAGTAACTCTGGGATCAGAAGACCAGGGACTGAGTTGTTTGTTACTGGATATGGAATTCTCTGAACCTCTGTTTTCTCCACTTAGAAGTGATATCATGAAAAGGACATAAAATAGCAGCCATCAAATAAGATCATGTATATCAAACCATTTGCAAACCACAGAGTACTACATAAATTTAAGTGATTATCATCTCTGTGTTATAAATATATAGGTGCATGTACACACTTTGGAAGTTGATTTGGAAGTTGATTTCTTTCTTAGAATGTTTCATGTGATAGTAAGATAGCACTTTTTTCTGTTCAGGGAAGCACCTTTGTTGGGTTATATGGTGTTCAGGTGTTTGCTTAAAGGCTCAGAGTATTCCTATTATTTAGGACCAACATGAATTCATAATGGAAATTTTTGAAATATGAAGATATTAGATGCTACTATAAGCAAAGTTCTACAGTCATGAATACCATTAAAAAATATAATACTACCACTCTGGATTTCAATGACAGTGTTCCCATAGCTCCCCTATGGCTGTTCTCTCATGGACCCTGATAACCACAGGTCACATAGACCCCAGTTGCAAAGACAGATTAGGAGGCTGAGCTCTGTTATGTACCTTGATCAAAGTTGTATCAAGTGAGGGGTTGGTCCTGAGTCTCTGAGACTGTTTCTGGGATTTGCTCTCCTGCCAGCTATAGCTAAGGACATTTTCTTTGCCTAAGGCAAAGAGAGATGCTGGCTTGCCAGAACTCCATGGAGAAACCTCAGTGCATGAAGAGTTAGGGCAGTGCTTGGAGGGAGGAGACTAAGGCCCGCACACCCCTCCCCTGGCCTGAGCTGCCCGTAAGAGATGGATGCGGAATGTCTGCTTTGATGCAAGGCTGACCTGCACCAGCTTTCCCTCCACTCCCTGTGCTCTGTGCTCCCCCCACTTCATGCTCCATCCTCCTGGTCAGTCTCAGCCCCAGCTGAGCTTTGAAGCCTCCCTTGTACGTTCCTCCTGTGGCCTCTGCTTTCACAACATGATTGCCTCTTCTCCCTTGATACTGTTTGGACTGTGCTCAGGATCCTGTCTTCTCCCTCCTGGGCTCAGGACCCTGTGAGCAGCCCCGGCAGATGTGACCCAGTCACTGCTTAGATGCAGCCTCAGTAGCACCAGGTGCTAGAGAGCTAAGCCCATCCCGAGGCTCCGGCCTTTTTCCTGGAAGCAATCTGGCTAACAAAAAATAAAATCCATCTCCAGGTGACCTATCCTCAATTCCTGATTTCGTGTGCTGATATGTTTGTGTTGTTTAGCAAGCCCTCACAGAAAATGTTATCTAAATATCACTCTGCTATCTCTGGGATTTGTTGGACTTAATATCTAAGCCTTAAACTGAGACTGGAGCTGAGAATTCACGTTGGGTCTGCCCACATGTGTGCTTTGTTAAAGCAACCTGGTTTGATTTTTACGCGGTGGTTCAAAATGGAAAAAAGCTCCAATACCGAGAATACTGAGGTCGCTGACCAAATGATACATAAAGGCAGGATTTTAGTTTTCTTAGCAATCCTCCATGAGTTTTTACCTGGGAAAGTGTGTGTGTGTGTATGTGTGTGCGTGTGCGTGTGTAGCTTCTGAAGGAATGCCAAGCTAGAGATGAGAGAGGGAGGCTTCCTGTGGGGAATGGAGAGTCTGGCCCTCTTAGTGGATGCCCAGATCTTGCCTTCAGGGCTAAAGGAGACAGCCAAATAGGAGATAGTGAGACAGACCAAATATTAGCACAGCAGGAAGCCATTACCAGCCCTGGGATGGAAGGAACACAGGTGACAGAGTGTTTGTTCCCAGCCCAGAAGCCAGGCTCGTCAGATAGGAGCTGGGATCTTGAAGGGATGAGCTGTCCCGTTGGAGCTGGAATTCTAGAAGGAGCACAGCCACAGCCAGAGATGCCCCTGAAGCAGAAAAAGATGGGAATAAATACCCCCAAACTCTTCCCCCTCTTAAATTGCCAATCTCTGTCAGTGATTCCGATTGTGCAAAGGTGACAGGAAGCTCGGGGGCCAGGGGAAACAGGGGCATGTGGGGCTCTGAGATACAGAGCAAGGCGGGAATCGAGCTGAGGGCAAAGAGACAAAGGACCCCTACAAAATCAAATCCCTCACAGTAGAGCCTGGAATATGCATTTTCTTTTTTTTTTTTAATTTATTTGAGAGAGAGAGTGAGTGTGAGAGAGAGCGCATTAGTGGGGGGGGGACAGAGGGGGAAGCAGACTCCCCACTGAGCAGAAAGCCCCCGTGGGGTTCGATCCCAGGACCCCAGGATCATGAGCTGAAGGCAGATGCTCGACCGACTGAGCCACCAAGGCGCCCCTGGAAGATGCATTTTCAACAAGCGGCCTAGATGATTCTTATGTGCGCCAGAATTTTATGATCTTCCCATAACATGAACAATTCCTTACCTTGTCAGGTTCTCATATACACCTGTGAAAACAACCAGTATAGCCATCAGTTCTGAGTGTAAGAAGATGTTGAGTTATTTTGTCCTTCCTCCCCCTCTAATTTTTTAACCAAATAGGATAAATAAAATATGTGGAATATACGACAAATTTGCATTTCCTAAAACGTTTCTTCCTTTTGCACAGCCCCTTAGGATTCGTTAAAAGTGAACCATTGGAATGACATTAGACAGTTATCTAAAATACACAGAAGCAAGGCGCATTTATTTAAAATTAGCTCCTCCACAAGGTAGTACAACTATTTCCAGCATTCGTTATTATTAATGTCTGTAACTGCTGGCTGAAAATAGCACCCTCAAAGGAGAATAATGTCCAAAATCACATTCACATGCATTGTGAACTGCTCAGCCTAGGAGCATGTTAGCTAGGTGCTCCACACATGTTGACTTCTTTTCTCAATTCGATTCTAGACTGTACTTAATTAACTTCTTTAAGGTTTTCAGCTGCCTCCCCTGTTTAACAGACATGGCAATTTTTATGTACAGCAATGTCCTGTGTGTGGAAGAGTGGGATGCAGATACAAACCTTCTGATTTAATCCAGCGGAATTCTATGGGAAATGAGCTCAAGATGCTTTAGGCGGAAACCCTGTGTTGGCTTTAGTTCTTTCTAATAAAAGAGATTGCGATGTGTCTTTAAGTGTTTTTGAGTTTATATGTAAGCCAAGGAGGGAAAACAAGAATATGGAATGAGCACAGCAGAGAAAATACCCCCTTAAAATAGGGCTGCCGCTCTTGATACAGAATGGAGATTTGGAGGAGTCAAGCACTTGATTCACCAAGGAGAGCTGACTCATCTTTAATAGCCAACTTTATTTTTTAATATAAGAAATTAACATCATTATAAATAGATTTCTGTGTTGCTAGTCCCAGAATTTGTCTCATTTAAAAACATGGATGGTTGATGCTCATCCTTGAGCCAATCATTCTTCTCATCGCCAGTTTCATGGTCTGATACAAACAGGGGTGACCGGTGTGTGCAGCAAACTGTGTTATATTTCTAGTGCCTTCCATCTCTAGATAACCTCGGGTAACTCCCACAAAGTCTCTGGTCTGTGGGGTTCCTTAATTCACATGATAGGATTGGAATTAAATCGGGCCCTTTGGAACATATAATTCAATGACACTGTAATGTAGAAAGTTACCTGTAAAGGTATACTGGATCTTGTCTTCATCACTTACTATCCATCAGGCAGAACTATTTGCTGTTATTTAAACACTGTCTGTATTTTCCAATGTATTTATACCTTTGCTGAAATCCAAATCCCATTCCCATCTTTCAAGTTCTTTTCCTTTTTTTTTTTTTTTTTTTTTTTGGTAACTAAGGTGTTTTTTTTTTTTATTCTTATGTTAATCCCCATACATTACATCATTAGTTTTAGATGAAGTGTTCCATGATTCATTGTTTGTGCATAACACCCAGTGCTCCATGCAGAATGTGCCCTCCTCAATACCCACCACCAGGCTAACCCATCCTCCCACCCCCCTCCCCTCTAGAACCCTGTTTGTTTTTCAGAGTCCATCGTCTCTCATGGTTCGTCTACCCCTCCGATTTCCCCCGCTTCATTCTTCCCCTCCCGCTACCTTCTTCTTCTCCTTTTTTTTTTTTCTTAACATATATTGCATTATTTGTTTCAGAGGTACAGATCTGAGATTCAACAGTCTTGCACAATTCACAGCGCTTACCAGAGCACATACCCTCCCCAGTGTCTATCACCCAGCCAACCCATCCTTCCCACCCCACCCCCCACTCCAGCAACCCTCAGTTTGTTTCCTGAGATTAAGAATTCCTCATATCAGTGAGGTCATATGATACATGTCTTTCTCTGTTTGACTTATTTCACTCAACATAATACCCTCCAGTTCCATCCACGTCGTTGCAAATGGCAAGATCTCATTCCTTCTGATGGCTGCATAATATTCCATTGTATATATATACCACTTCTTCTTTATCCATTCATCTGTCGATGGACATCTTGGCTCTTTCCACAGTTTGGCTATTGTGGACATTGCTGCTATAAACATCGGGGTGCATGTACCCCTTCGGGTCCCTACATTTGTATCTTTGGGGTAAATACCCAGTAGTGCAATTGCTGGATCATATGGTAGCTCTATTTTCAACTTTTTGAGGAACCTCCATACAGTTTTCCAGAGTGGCTGCACCAGCTTGCATTCCCACCAACAGTGTAGGAGGGTTCCCCTTTCTCCGCATCCCCGCCAACATCTGTCATTTCCTGACTTGTTAATTTTAGCCCTTCTGACTGGTGTGAGGTGGTATCTCATTGAGGTTTTGATTTGGATTTCCCTGATGCCGAGCGATATTGAGCACTTTTTCATGTGTCCGTTGGCCATTTGGATGTCTTCTTTGGAAAAATGTCTGTTTATGTCTTCTGCCCATTTCTTGATTGGATTCTTTGTTCTTTGGGTGTTGAGTTTGATGAGTTCTTTATAGATTTTGGATACTAGCCCTTTATCTGATATGTCATTTGCAAATATCTTCTCCCATTCTGTCGGTTGTCTTTTGGTTTTGTTGACTGTTTCCTTTGCTTTGCAAAAGCTTTTTATCTTGATGAAGTCCCAATAGTTCATTTTTGCCCTTGCTTCCCTTGCCTTTGGCGATGTTTCTAGGAAGAAGTTGCTTCAGCTGAGGTCAAAGAGGTTACTGCCTGTGTTCTCCTTTAGGATTTTGATGGACTCCTGTCTCACATTGAGGTCTTTCAACCATTTGGAGTCTATTTTTGTGTGTGGTGTAAGGAAATGGTCCAGTTTCATTCTTCTGCATGTGGCTATCCAATTTTCCCAACACCATTTGTTGAAGAGACTGTCTTTGTTCCATTGGACATTCTTTCCTGCTTTGTCAAAGATGAGTTAACCATAGAGTTGAGGGTCCATTTCTGGGCTCTCTATTCTGTTCCAATGATCTATGTGTCTGTTTTTGTGCCAGTACCATGCTGTCTTGATGATGACAGCTTTGTAATACAGCTGGAAGTCCAGAATTGTGATGCCGCCGGCTTTGCTTTTCTTTTTCAACATTCCTCTGGCTATGCGGGGTCTTTTCTGGTTCCATACAAATTTTAGGATTATTCGTTCCATTTCTTTGAAAAAAGTAGATGGTATTTTGATGGGGATTGCATTGAATGTGTAGATTGCTCTAGGTAGCATTGACATCTTCACAATATTTGTTCTTCCAATCCATGAGCATGGAATGTTTTTCCATTTCTTTGTGTCTTCCTCAATTTCTTTCATGAGTATTTTATAGTTTTCTGAGTACAGATCCTTTGTCTCTTTGGTTAGATTTATTCCTAGGTATCTTATGGTTTTGGGTGCAATTGTAAATGGGATCGACTCTTTAATTTCTCTTTCTTCTGTCTTGTTGTTGGTGTATAGGAATGCCACTGACTTCTGTGTATTGATGTTATATCCTGCCACTTTACTGAATTCCTGTATGAGTTCTAGCAGTTTTGGGGTGGAGTCTTTTGGGTTTTCCACATAAAGTATCATATCATCTGCAAAGAGTGAGAGTTTGACTTCTTCCTTGCCAATTTGGATGCCTTTGATTTCTTTTTGTTGTCTGATTGCTGTGGCTAGGACTTCCAATACTATGTTGAATAGCAGTGGTGATAGTGGACATCCCTGCCGCGTTCCTGACCTTTAGGGGGAAAGCTCTCAGTTTTTCCCCATTGAGAATGATATTCGCTGTAGGTTTTTCATAGATGGCTTTTATGATATTGAGGTATGTACCCTCTATCCCTATACTCTGAAGAGTTTTTATCAAGAAAGGATGCTGTACTTTGTCAAATGCTTTTTCTGCATCTTTTGAGAGGATCATATGATTCTTGTTCTTTCTTTTGTTAATGTATTGTATCACATTGATTGATTTGCGGATGTTGAACCAACCTTGCAGCCCAGGGATAAATCCCACTTGGTCATGGTGAATAATCCTTTTAATGTACTGTTGGATCCTATTGGCTAGTATTTTGGTGAGAATTTTTGCATCCATGTTCATCAGGGATATTGGTCTGTAATTCTCCTTTTTGATGGGGTCTTTGTCTGCTTTGGGGATCAAGGTAATGCTGGCCTCATAAAATGAGTTTGGAAGTTTTCCTTCCATTTCTATTTTTTGGAACAGTTTCAGAAGAATAGGTATTAATTCTTCTTGAAATGTTTGGTCGAATTCCCCTGGGAAGCCATCTGGCCCTGGGCTTTTGTTTGTTGGGAGATTTTTGATGACTGCTTCAATTTCCTTAGTGGTTATAGGTCTGTTCAGGTTTTCTATTTCTTCCTGGTTCAGTTTTGGTAGTTGGTACATCTCTAGGAATGCAGCCATTTCTTCCAGGTTATTTAATTTGCTGGCATAGAGTTGCTCATAATATGTTCTTATAATTGTTTGTATTTCTTTGGTGTTGGTTGTGATCTCTCCTCTTTCATTCATGATTTTGTTGATGTGGGTCATTTCTCTTCTCTTTTTGATAAGTCTGGCCAGGGGTTTATCAATCTTGTTAATTCTTTCAAAGAACCAGCTCCTAGTTTCGTTGATCTGTTCTACTGTTCTTTTAGTTTCTATTTCATTGATTTCTGCTCTGATCTTTATGATTTCTCTTCTCCTGCTGTGTTTAGGCTTTATTTGCTGTTCTTTCTCCAGCTCCTTTAGGTGGAGGGTTAGGTTGTGTACTTGAGACCTTTCTTGCTTCTTGAGAAAGGCTTGTATTGCTATATACTTTCCTCTCAGGACTGCCTTTGCTGCATCCCAAAGATTTTGAATAGTTGTGTTTTCATTTTCATTGGTTTCCATGTATTTTTTTAATTCTTCTTTAATTTCCTGGTTGACCCATTCGTTCTTCAGTAGGATGCTCTTTAGCCTCCATGTATTTGAGTTCTTTCTGACTTTTGTCTTGTGATTGAGCTCTAGTTTCAAAGCATTGTGGTCTGAAAATAAGCAGGGAATGATTCCAATCTTTTGGTACCGGTTGAGACCTGATTTATGACCTAGGATGTGATCTATTCTGGAGAATGTTCCATGGGCACTAGAGAAGAATGTGTATTCCGTTGCTTTGGGGTGGAATGTTCTGAATATGTCCGTAAAGTCCATTTGGTTCAGTGTGTCATTTAAAGTCTTTATTTCCTTGTTGATCTTTTGCTTAGACGATCTGTCCATTTCAGTGAGGGGTGTGTTAAAGTCCCCCACTATTATTGTATTGTTGTCGATGTGTTTCTTTGCTTTTGTTATTAATTGGCTTCTGTAATTGGCTGCTCCCATGTTAGGGGCATAGATATTTACAATTGTTAGATCTTCTTGTTGGATAGATCCTTTAAGTATGATATAGTGTCCTTCCTCATCTCTTATTACAGTCTTTGCTTTAAAATCTAATTTGTCTGATATAAGGATTGCCACCCCAGCTTTCTTTTGGTGTCCATTAGCATGGTAAATGGTTTTGCACCCCCTCACTTTCAATCTGGGGCTGTCTTTGGGTCAAAAATGAGTCTCTTGCAGACAGCATATCGATGGGTCTTGTTTTTTAATCCAGTCTGATAGCCTGTGTCTTTTGATTGGGGCATTGAGCCCATTTACATTCAGGATAACTATTGAAAGATAGGAATTTAGTGCCATTGTATTGCCTGTAAGGTGACTGTTACCGTATATTGTCTGTGTTCCTTTCTGGTCTATGTTGCTTTTAGGCTCTCTCTTTGCTTAGAGGACCCCTTTCAAGATTTCTTGTAGGGCTGGTTTTGTGTTTGCAAATTCCTTTAGTTTTTGTTTGTCCTGGAAGCTTTTTATCTCTCCTTCAATTTTCAATGACAGCCTAGCTGGATAGAGTATTCTTGGCTGCATATCTTTCTCATTTAGTGCTCTGAATATATCCTGCCAGTCCTTTCTGGCCTGCCAGGTCTCTGTGGATAGGTCTGTTGCCAGTCTAATGTTTCTACCCTTGTAGGTTACATATCTCTTCTCCCGAGCTACTTTCAGGATTTTCTCTTTGTCTATGAGACTCATAAGTTTTACTATTAGATGTCGGGGTGTTGACCTATTTTTATTGATTTTGAGAGGGGTTCTCTGTGCTTCCTGGATTTTGATGCCTGTCTCCTTCCCCAAATTAGGGAAGTTCTCTGCTATAATTTGCTCCATTATACCTTCTGCCCCTCTCTCTCTTTCTTCTTCTTCTGGGATCCCAATTATTCTAATGTTGTTTCGTCTTATGGTATCGCTTATCTCTCGAATTCTGCCCTCGTGATCCAGTAGTTGTTTATCTCTCTTTTTCTCAGCTTCTTTATTTTCCATCATTTCATCTTCTATATTACTGATTCTCTCTTCTGCCTCATTCATTCTAGCAGTTAGCACCCCCATTTTTGATTGCACCTCATTAATAGCCTTTTTGATTTCTACTTGGTTGGATTTTAGTTCTTTTACTTCTCCAGAAAGGGTTTCTCTAATAACTTCCATATTTTTTTCAAGCCCAGCTAGTATCTTTAAAGTGATGATTCTGAACTCTAGATCTGACATCGTACTAATGTCCGTATTGAGTAGGTCCCTGGCAGTCAGTAGTACTTCTTGTTCTTTTTGTTGAGGTGATTTTTTCCGTCTTGTCATTTTGTGCAGAGGAGAATAGATTAATGAGAGAACAAAATGCTAGCAGAGTAACAACGTCCCCAGAAAATATACTCTAAACAAATCAGAAAAAACCTGAAGCAGTGGGAAAAGAAAGGGAAAGAGAGAAAAAAGAAAAAGAAAAAAAAGAAAAAGATAAAGATAAAAACAAAAACAAACAAAACAAAACAACATCAACAAAAAAACCAGAATGTGATCAAATATGATCAGGCTGGTATATAGATCAGTGCCACACACTAGATTTGGGGTGTATTTTGGTCTTTTAGAAGAAAGTACCTCCCAAAATTTTAAAGAAAGAAAAACTTATATATGTACAAAAATAAGGGTTGATATGATGAAGGGATGGAATATGACTGTAAAGATGGAAATTATAAAAACTTTTATAAAAGGAATTGATAAGAAGTTGTTTGAAAAAAGAAAGAAGAGGATTTAAAAAAAGAAAAAAAAAGGGAGAGGATGTGATCAGGCAGGGGAATAGAAAACACCATATACTAGAGATTTAGGGTATATTTTGATCTGTTAGAAGAAACTATCTCAAAATTTTAAAGAGAGAACAACTTATATATATAAGCCAAAAATACGGGTAACTACTATGAAGGGATAGAATATGATTCTAAAAATGAAAAATAAAAAAATTTTTTTTTTAAAAAAAAGGGATTGATAAGATGTTGGTTGAAAAAGGGAAAAAGAAAAATTCAAAAAGAAAAAAAAAAAGACAGTTAAAAAAAAATTAACTTTGAAAGACTACAGAATCATGGTAAAAAAGCCATGAATTCTATGTGCAGTAGTCCCCTAGAGCTGGAGTTCTGCCGTTCTCATTGATGGGTAAACTTGGTCTTGGCTGGCTGTTCTCGCTGATCTTCTGGGGAGGGGCCTGTTGCCGTGGTTTCCAAATGTCTTTGCCGGAGGCGGAATTGCCCCGCCCTTGCCCCCTCCCAGCTAAGTAATCTGCTCGGGTTTGCTCTCCGGGGCTTTTGTTCCCTGCGAGCTTTCCGTACAGCTTTGGAGGAGGAGAGTGAAAATGGCGGCCTCCCAATCTCCGCCATGGAGGAGCCGAGAACTCGGGGCCCTGCTTCTCAGTGAGCCCCCAGAGAAAAGCCGTCAGTCACTCCCGTCTCCCCGGTCTCCAGCCGCATTCCGTGCTCACCCGGCCTGTGACCGGCATTTCTATCTCTGGCACCCGACCCCGGGTGGAGTCTCCAAACCCAGCAGATCTCTGCGGTGCACTCCCGCGCGGCTCCTCCCGGGGGAGGAAGGTGAGTCTCCCCGGATCTGCCGCTTGTTGGGTCCCTGCTGGAGGAGCAGTGGCCCGACTGTGCCGCGGATCACGGTTTATGGCAACCCCGAGCTGAGAGCCCGCACCTGGGCTCCGCCTCTGCAGCCGGCTTCCCTGCTCCGATACCTGGGAGCTCTGCCACACTCAGGCACCCCCGGTCTTTCTGTGACCCGTGGGTCCTGAGACCACACTGTCCCGGAGGGTTCCACCCCCCGCTTGGCCACCAGAGTGACGTCCCTCGGCGGAGCAGACTTTTAAAAGTTCCGATTTTGTGCTCCGTGGTTCTATCACTTGCCAGAAGCGGCCGCCGGAGGCCCCTCCCCCGCCATCTATCCTCCCGAATATCGCCTCGGATTCACTTCTCCGCACGTCCTACCTTCCAGAAAGTGGTCGCTTTTCTGATGAGAGAGTTGTTGCTCTTCTTTTCTTCGATCTCCTGTTGAGTTTGTAGGTGTTCAGAATGTTTTGATCCCTATCCAGCTGAATTCCTGAGACCAGACGAAATCCAGGTCTCCTACTCCTCCGCCATCTTGCTCCGCCCCTCCGTACTTCTCCATTTCTTAAGGCCAAGATCAAATCCCAAAGCTCTCATTGCCTTATCCATTGGCCCAGTTAGATTCACCTCTCTCCCCTTTGTGCTCAGCTTTTCCTGTATGCATTTCTTGAATTTCATCACATACAAGTTTGTCCAATTTTCAGTAATCTTTTTTATTAGTGACTCTGTACTGGACTAGGATTTTTTTCAATAATTATGATCTTATCTAATTCTTTGTATCCCTGAAGACTGGCACATAATAATAAACATCTGATGAATTGAATTGAATGGATTTCTTTGCTTAGTTAAAAATTACATTTTGTGATAGCCAGCCTCAAAGATGGCACCAATGATCCTCACCTTCTCATATTCATGCCCTTGTGTAGTCACTTCCTATATTGAATCCAGGCTGACCTGTGGGCCAAAAGAATATGGTAGAAGTGATGATGTGTGACCTCTGAGGCTAGGTCATAAGATGCACTGCAGTTTCTGCTTGGCCTTTTGGATCTCTCACTCTGGAGGAATCCAGACACCATGCCATTAAGACATTCAAATAACCCTGTTGTAGAGAGGAATGGGGCCCCCCCTGGCAATAGCCAACACCAAATTGTCAGCCAATGAGTGCCATCTTGGAAACAAATCCTCTAATCCTTGCTAGTCCATCAAATGATTATAGTCCCTGTGTCTGACTGTAACCCCATGAGAGGCCCCCAAACCTCCTAGCCAAACCATCTCCAAATTCCCATAGAAACTGAGAGATAATAAATGATTATTGTTTTAAATTACTAAGATGGGGCAATATTTTTTATATGGCAACAGGTAGCTAATGCAGATTTCGTCCTCCTTTCTCTTCCTATGGGAGGCATTATGAGAGTAAGGTATAGGTCTGTCATTGAAATCTTATCTGCTATTTAATATAAGTATTAATCAAGTTATTAATAAATAATTGGTGTCCATATACTATTGCTATATTAAAATATTAACCACATTGCTATGTTATTCTAATTAACATTCAAATTATTATATGCAATTAATATATTAAAACAGTAATCATATTGTTATATAATTAAAATACTAATATTTTGGTGGAATTTTTAATACTAATTATTAATACTAATTTTTAATACTAATTATTATTTTGTCTATTTTGTAAGAAAAATCTTGTTATCCTTATTTGAAGGATGAGGAAACTGAGGCTTAGAACAGTTAATTTGTTCAAAGTCAAACAACTAGTAGGATACTGAGCTGTAATTCAAGACAAGATCTGTCTTACACAGTAAAAACAAGCACTAGAGCTTTGCATGTCCTCATTGCATAATCTGTGTGACAATACTTAACACGCACTGCTGTTGTGAGAATTAAATAAATCTGTATGGTTCCTTGCAGGAGGCATAGAGGATGCACAGGCAACCAGTGCCATTTTCTTTCCCTTCCCTTCACAATGTGTCAGTGTTTCTGCTAGCATGAGTCTAAGATGTGCCCAGGACTCCAGGCCGTTGGGCTGATCTACCAGCAGCAGCGACCCCAGGTGGGAGGCAGACTGAGTGTCTGTTCCCACACGGGACTCCCGGTTGTCCTCTGGGATTGCAAAACTCAGGTTTCTAGTCTATTTGTTGTGGAAGAAAACAGTGCTTCAGCTCAATCACTTCTAGCTTTCTCAAACTCAGAATAGATACCTAGTAATAGTAATGCTCTACTTTTTATAGCACCATGGAGATTACAGAGCTCTTTCCTTTCTCTATGTGAGAGAATAAATGGAATTGACGCAGATGTGAATCCCATTGACTAAGAAGGAGAGTTGGAAAGTATTTGCAGCAACAGACCCCTTATAATTGACATACCTGAAAACCTCTATCTTATGCAAATGCAATCTCATTACAACCAATTGGAGGTCAGTTTTATATAGAACTGAATCATAGGAGTCATTATCTATAGATTTTTTCCCCTTTTATTCATATCAAGGCATGAACTTTTCGAAGAGATAAAATTCACCACATCAATCTACTGAGGCAGGGTTAGTGATGTGTGGTTGGCCAGAAAAACATTCAGTTACCTGAATATGTATATTAGTTTTAAAATAGTTTCTATAGTTTTATTATAACTTGCAATGCTTCTTTTATTCATGTTATAAATTGCTTTCAGGGAATAAATGATGCATTTAAAGGGACTTACCATCCATATTAGCTGTGGAGAGTGGCTTGTGGACTTAACCACTTAATGTGATCTGGCAATGGCCCCTTTGAGTTGATCAGTAAGAACAGCAATGCCAAATTATGGTAAACCTCAAGTGTTTTCAAGGAAGCAATATGGCTCTAACTGAGTAGAAGTTTAGCAAGTAGACCACAGCTATTTCTTTGTAGAAGGTCCAGTTGTGTACTAGAGAGATTGTGCCTGTGATGATTGCCTTGGTAAATGGAAACCAGAAGGATGGGGGCCCCTGCATGTCTATTCTTGAGTCAGAAATAAGGGGACTTGGCCTGCGTTCCATAAGGATATCTGTTTCTTTGCAAAAATATGGTCTGTAGGCACCCATACACGAATGTACTTGCTCTCTAGGTTTTCTCTTTACTAAGACTGAAGTTTTGATGGACAGGGTTCTATCATGAAGAAAAACCAAAATATCAAAGAAATGCTTTTTAACCATTAAACAAGGTTAAATGGGCAGTGTTTCCCAAAATCATTTAACCAAAGAAGGCCCCCTTTTTTTTTTTTAATACAATATTCATTGTGATTTCCTCTGTGGAACTTGCTTGAGTAATCTGGTCTTTCAACAGGGAGAGAAAGCCTATTGGAGTGAGACACAGAAATCTTGTTGAATGGGATTCCTTTTCCTTTGTGTCAAGTGTGCTGGTCCCTCACCTTTTCCTTAGCCCACTGCCCACAGTCCTGTAGTCTCTCATCCTTGTCTATCCTGAACCATGCCTTGTCATCACCAGAACTCCTCAAGGTCTCTGATAAGTGGACCCTGTGTTGTGCTTAGGTTCGTACCTGTCCTTTGGTCTGTCGTTCCACTGATCTGCTTTCTCTTCCTTGCCACATTCTGTACCCATTCCTTCTCAGATAACCACGGCCCAGTTTTTTTCAACTTCTTTGAATTTCTGGAAACTTGGCTCTCTCAAAACATTAGTAAAACAATGTTATTAACTTATGTGTTGGTTTCTGAGCTGCTTCTGACTATGGACACCTTACATTCCTCTTGGTTACAGAAACTCTGGTCTATCTCTGAGGATGTGCAAAAGAAGCAGCCCCGTATCTCCTGGCTATTGGTCCTAGAACCCTGTTTAGACTTCTTGCAGTTTGAGCCCTATGTAACTTTTGTGATACACCTAGCTCATCACTAACTGCTTGGTTTCTCACTCCAACTTCCCTGAACCAGCAGTTCAAATTGAAAATGATCAGATATCTTAGAATCATCAGCCACTGAACCTTTTGGACTATTGGTTGTTTTGTAGCACTAAATAGGCCTTTACTCCAGCCTCATAAATTTGTGAGACTAAAGAGTTCGAGAAAAACTTGTATATAATGAATGTTTCATTAAATACCCCAGGGATCTGCCTAGGTTAATTTTCTTGTCAAGGTTGGACAGTTTTCCTCATAGAATATCAAGCCCATTGTTTCTGTAGAGCTGTGATACATTCTGTTCTTTCCTTTTAATAAAAAAAACCTAGACTTCTTCTTTTGTTTTAACTTAGCAACATTTAGACCTTCTTTCTAAGGAACAAATCAAACTATGAACAAAGAAGCAACCAGTGGTCTTTAGTTTCTGAGAAATTATTTCACATTACAAAGGAAAAGAAGGAAGTTGCTTTTATGCTAATGTTGATCTTTGCATTTCTCATCTTTCTATGTAAAATGTTTAATGTTTCCATCTTGTGGAGCCCTTAATTACATCATTAGCAAATGTGATGCAAATATTAAGCATCAGTTGAGCTTTTTCTGGATTACACACATTCTTACATTCTGTTTCCGCATCACTGTAACTTAACTTTGTGATTTATATTGGAAAGATGGCTTTGGGTGTCCATTTTATATCATTATTCTTCAGCATTGTATTTCATCCACTTAGCTATTTCTGTGGCAATTGTGTTTTGATGAGAAGAGATTGCCCAGTATAGCCACATCACAATAACTGAGAGAGAAAATCCAGTGGGCCCAGCTAGCTTTTGATGAGTTCTTGGATCCCATCCACACAAAAGAAGCATATGAAAATAAAAATGATAAGCATCATTTTGCATTCAAAATTATCCTGATTGAAGGTAGATTGAACTTTTACAATAAATACATCAGGAAAATTGTGAACTTGCAGTCTGATTTTATTTGATAAAGCATTTGTAAGACGAAGAATGCTTCCCTAAAAGTCAGCCGTTACTGTAAGAAGTACAATGGCAAGTCTAGACAATTTGGGGACCTGCTTTAGATACTTAATAGATAGACTTATAGATACCTATATATGAATATGTATATTTGGTGCATTTATATATACATGCACATACATACATGTTTACATACAAATATAGTTATGGATATGGTATATGCACTTTTGCCTAAATTATTTCCTCATGTGTTCATGTGTAACATTCACCTCATTTCTTATTTCAGCTTACATCTCAAATGTTAGAACAGACCTAATTTTTTTTATCCCTAATCCTACAAAAACAAGCTCCTTACAATATATCTCTCCATGAAGAGATGAATTAGAAACATCTCTTGAGAAGAAGAAGAGCATTGGACTTAAGTACAAGACTATGGAACCAGATTGCCTAAATTCATATCTCTGCTATCTCATTAGTAGATTGAATCACTGGTCCCAATTCTGAACCACTCCCTGTATCTGCACCCTTGTGATATTCTGAATGAGGGGAAAAAGTATGTCCTAGTTCCTTGACTTTTGCTTCAACAATTTGGCTTCTTTGGGCCAGTGAAAGGACACAGGACGTGATCCTATGTTATTTTCAAGGCTAGGCCTTGAGTATTTTCACTCTATCCTCTTATAGTTTTCCCACTACCTTGAGAATATTCCCCAGGTTACTTGTTGGTCCAGAAAGGATAAGGAGAAGCAGTTAAAGCCAAACTTAAATATATTGTCTCAGGGCAAGCCATGAAAGACTTTAGAACATGGCAAATGTTACCCACATTGGTTAAATTGTAAGAGTCCACACACACACATACACACAAAGTCGGAAATTTTTGTTTGTGGACTTATAAAGAAAAATAAATATTTTTTTTCAACAGAAAATCTTCTGAGTCCTGTTGAAATTTTAATCTATAAAAAATTTTTATAGCATCATAAAACCTCATATTTGTATTTTACTTTTAAGTTTCTCAAAGCATTCCATCCTTGTGATCTCATTTTATCCTCACATCATCCTGGTGAGGTAGAATGGCTTTATCTGCATTTTACATGTTGGCCTTGATCGTGGGGTGACTCGCACTATACTGTGAGAAAGAGAATGAGCTGAGCAAAAGGTAATATGTGAGAACAGAAGGAATATGAAGGCAGAGGAAGATCAAAGATCCTGTGCCCATAGGAATCTGAGCAAAGTTTATTATCTTTTCAGGTGTCAGGATCCAGTCATGATGGTGGGGGGTTCAGTGTGAAGAGGGAAGGCTTAGAATGATTATGGGAGACCGAGACAGTGGTCCTTGAGTGGGTTTTGTTGAAAGTTTTTAAGACAGAATTTGCAATGTGTCCACCTGGACATCCAGCCCTAGAAAATTGAGATGGCAAAAATTAAATAAGTGGGTTCCATTTCAACCCATTCTCTTCCATAGAGCAGTAGGAATGGGGCTAAATTCAAGGAGACAAAATAGGAAGCCAAGACAAGGGGGAGAGGAATTAACAGAAACTGGATGAGTGTGTTGGGTTTGATTGGGGGAGGAGGCTGAAAAGGCACTGGATACTAGGGACCCAAGAGACGAGCAAATGAGATGAGAAGCCTGAAGCAAGACTGTTTCTGGGTTCCAGTTGCACAATCCAGCTCAAGAGTGATGCAGAACAAGATTCAACTCTTTCTTGATGCCATCCCTAAGTATTAAGGACCACTGCCAAGGTGGGCTTTGTGGTTTACTGATTCCAGCAGAGCTAGATCTGCAGGCACCTGGCACACATTTGGGGTACCTAGGACATATACTGGTGGAGGCATTAAGAATTAAAAATTTGAGAGTAATTAAGCCCTTAGAAACTTTGCATTTAAACCCCTTTATTTCAAAAATGATAAAATAAATAGAGGTTCTAAGGGAGTCTGTGATGTGTTAATAATCAAGACCCAGAACTGATGACCCAAAAATCCAGATACTTTCTTAAAACCCAAATAATTTTACATTTTTTGTTTGTTTTTGGAAGACACCAAAGAAATTGGCCAATGTTAGTTTATGTCTTCTCGATTTCCCTTGCTTCTCACCGTAATGAAAATAGCCCCCCAAAAGCATCATGTTGGTTGCCTTGCTGTCTTGAACATCATAAATAATTCTTGTTTTAAATTCTATCATGACTCATTTTATTGCTTGCATATAAGAGATGGATAGACGGATGGATAGATGTGGATAGATAGATGATAGATAGATAGATAGATAGATAGATAGATAGATAGATAGATAGATAGATAGATGATAGATGATAGATAGATAGATAATAGATAGATAGACTTCCTGAACTATAAGTGGTTTGGACAGAGCATTCATTCCAAAGTTGTATGGGACATGGAATACTCTCTACCTCCTCTACCCCAGGAGTTTGCTTCATCTCTTGAGAAATGAACATCTGGCCTTACTTAACAAGCTAGATTATTTATTTTTGAATATGAAGATGGATTATCCAAAAGAATTTGACTAGAGATGAACTATATTCTGAAGCAGAGCTCTTTAGTGGGGTAAACATTAGGACAGGAGATAGGAAACGGAAGACTAGATTTTAATCTCGACCATTTTCCTCACCACCTGGTGGCACTGAGCTCACCATTTGACCTCTCTGTGCTACACTCACCTTATTGATGAAACAGGGCCATTCATCACACCTCTGCTCTGGACACTACAAGTGTAATAGTGAATTACATAAGGTAATGGACATGAAAAACACTCTGACAACGAAACAGAGTTTTATGCTGATGTCAACTGCCATTGTTCTTATGCACTTACCATCACCATTTCCCAATCCTTACCAACTGACTAGGTTAGAACAAGTTCAAAGAAAGCAGGGGCTCATTTCTGGAAGTTGACTCTAATTTGTTGTTCTGGAAAAGTATGATTACTGCTCTTCCTGAATGTACAGTGAGGAACATTTTTCATGTGAACAGTTTATGCCCAAAATTCATATTCATGTATTGGTACAGTTATGTTAATTCTATGTGATATTTTCCCTCCAGTGCTTTTGCTTTTGAAACAGCATAATAAAGTGACTTCTGCTAAATAAGTAAGCCTGTTTACAATAACTGATAGTTAAGTGAATTTATGCAGGAGGCATTTTGGTGTTGTGGACCAAATTAACTAGCTGAAAATCCATTAACTTCAAGGCTCCAGATGGATATTTAGGATAATTTCTGAAGTACAAATGTAAAAGTCATGGTAGAATTTTCTTTGGCATATGCGTGGAATTTCTACCATGGGCCCATTTAAAAAATCAATATCATAATAATTACATCAAAGCAAAAATAACAAAGCATTATGTGCACAATCAAAAAGCTGCAACTGAAAAGTCCAGCCACTCCAGAAAAATGAAATATACATAATTAGTATCTGCAATTTGCATTGCTCCCTGGCACCCCTGAATTTAATGGCAAATCATGCTGTAGCCTCTATGAATTAGATATCAGTAATGATTGTGGTTTCGTGGCATTCAAGTAGGAATATGAAGGGTCCTCTTTCACTATTCACCAGTCTCCACACCTGCTTTATATGCATAATCTCAACCCCACCCCTCACAATCCACCTCATTTGGGATTGCCAACTGCCAGCTACCCCCCACCATCTGCCTGCAGATATTTGAGTGACAAAAATGTGCACTGCTTAAAGAGAAAATTTTACATTACTTAAGAGAAAACTATGAATAGGAGCAGTAGAAGTTTTGCTAGTGTTGCCAACAAAGGGACTGGCAGATTCATTCAAATAAACCAATCCACCAGGACTGCATTTGGTGACATTATACAAAGCCGTATGAGGAGCCTATTTGCCAAGCGTTATGAGAGACACTAGCGTAGTATAATGACAAGGTCTCTGCCATGAGGAAGCTTATAACCCAGTTGGGAACCACCATGATCGCATAAGATATCATCATCAGCCTATCAAACATCCCTCCTGCCTTCAGGTTCCTGGTCACAACCAACATTCATGAGCACTCTCTGTGTGCTTAGCACTTTATACAGATCATTATGTACTCCTTGCAGCAGCCTGTGAGGTAGGTGAAAGCATAATCCCCATTTTACGGATATGAAAACTGAGCTTTCGTGGGTTAAGTCACTTGCCCAGGGTGATACAGCTAGTAAGCGGTGACAGCAGCCTTTGTAAGCCGGCGCCGAGCCTGCACTGTCCACCCTGCATTGTGATATTTGTGTAAGGGCTTATGTCTTCTGTCAAGGAACATCTGGAAAACAGGAAACTTCTGTCTTACTTATCCTGTGTCCTCCATAAATCCTGCCATTGTTTGCAGAATGAATATATACATTCCACCTAATATGTATTGAGTGCCAGCTCCATATTTAATACACAATGACACATGAGAGGATCAGACAAATTACAGGGCAGCACCAAAAGGCCTCATTAATGAACCAGGATACATGCAAGCAGCAGCAGACTTTTTTATCAGAAATATGATGAAGAAGAGAAATTTTTATGGGAAGCATAAAAGTATGTTGCAGGAAAATTATTTTATGGAAACATCATCAAATAGTATTCTGATAATTACCCAGAACATTAGTAAGAGACATCACACTTTTTTTTTATTCTTATGTTAATCCCCATACATTATATCATTAGTTTTAGATGTAGTGTTCCATGATTCATTGTTTGTGCATAACACCCAATACTCCATGCAGAATGTGCCCTCCTCAATACCCACCACCAGGCTAACCCATCTTCCCACCCCCTTCCGCTCTAGAACCCTCAGTTTGTTTTTCAGAGTCCATCGTCTCTCATGGTTCATCTACCCCTCCGATTTCCCCTGCTTTATTCTTCCCCTCCTGCTACCTTCTTCTTCTTCTTCTTTTTTTCTTAACATATATTGCATTATTTGTTTCAGAGGTACAGATCTGAGATTCAACAGTCTTGCACAATTCACAGCGCTTACCAGAGCACATACCCTCCCCAGTGTCTATCACCCAGTCACCCCATCCCTCCCACCCCACCCCCCACTCCAGCAACCCTCGTTTGTTTCCTGCAATTAAGAATTCCTCATATCAGTGAGATCATATGATACAGAGACATCACACTTTTAATGGCACTCATTTACAGTATAGTCTAATTGGCTAGTGAAACTACTGTTGTCAAAGTCAAGGTTTGGGGGATGTACTGGGTTGAGTAGTGTCCCTCCAACATTCACCTCTGCCTAGAATCTCAAAATGTGACCTTATTTGGAATAGAGTGTTTGCAGCTATAATTAATTGAGATGAGCTCATACTGAATTAGAATGGGCCCTCAATACAATGACTGGTGTTCACATAAGAAGGCTATGTGAAGATGTGAGAAAGTACTGACCACCCGCATAGAAGTTCAGGAGTGAGGGATATTTGTTAACAATGCTGATTCCTGGGCACCACTCCAAACCTGCAAGTCATTGTAATATCTATGAGGGCGATCAAGGTTCATCATTTGTACTTGGAGGTCTTATGCTTACTAAAGTTTGAAAAATATGACTTTTGGAGATGTGAAGATGTCTATAGCATTGTAACTCTCTCTACTGGGCATACTCCTTGGTCAAGGAGCTAAGTCATACAAGGTAATTTAACAATGGGTAATCTTACTTGTGGCAAAAACCTACTCTAAATGTGCAGAGGAGTGGAGGCCATTGTGAATGGGAGTACCTTAGATAAGTGTGTTAGGAATTAACAACTTTTATTTTAGCCCCCAACTTCAGTAGACGCTGAATCCCCCAGAGTTGTTCAGTATCATCCGTGTGGTTTGCACATAGACCAAACCCAACTTTGTTAAGAGTGACAGTACCATTTATTCAGTTGTTCCTATGTGATAATTACTTCACACACATCATCCCATTGAATATTCTAGACACACTTTGGTATCAGTCCATCACTCATCCTATTTCACTAACAAAAATGCTGAGATTAGAGCAGTTAACCAGTTTACTGCAGGAGCAACAAAGTGCATACATGGCCAAGTCCACATACAAAATCTGGACTGTCTGGATTGAAGGTTCTTCCCTTTACTCTTTTCCATTCTACCCCGGGCTCCAGAAGAGAGCATCTTTTTTGTGAAAGCCACATGGGTTTTCTAAAACTGAGACTTTTCGATGGACTGGGTGGACTTGAAGTCAAGTCATACTGTAGACATGCCATCTTTTGCAACGGCCTTGCTTTCCTTTTTTTTTTTTTAATTATGTTATGTTAGTCACCATACATTACATCATTAGTTTTAGATGAAGTGTTCCATGATTCATTGTTTGGGCATAACACCCAGTGCTCCATGCAGAACGTGCCCTCTTTAATACCCATCACCAGGCTAACCCATTCTCCCACCCCTCTCAGTTGGTTTTTCAGAGTCCATAGTCTTTCATGGTTCGTCTTCCCCTCCAATTTCCCCCCCTTCATTCTTCCCTTCCTGCTATCTTCTTCTTCTTCTTTTTTTTTTAAAGATTTTATTTATTTATTTGACAGAGAGAGAGAGAGCGCGAGAGAGGGAACACAAGCAGGGGGAGTGGGAGAAGGAGAAGCAGGCTTCCTGCGGAGCAGGGAGCCTGATGTGGGGCTCGATCCCAGGACCCTGGGATCATGACCTGAGCCGAAGGCAGACGCTTAACGACTGAGCTACCCAGGCACCCCTCTTCTTTTTTTTTTTTAACATGTAATGTATTTTCTGTTTCAGAGGTACAGATCTATGATTCAACAGTCTTGCAAACTTCACAGAGCTCACCATAGCACATACTCTCCCCAGTGTCTATCACCCAGCCATCCCATCCCTCCCACCCCCACCACTCCAGCAACCCTCAGTTTGTTTCCTGAGATTAAGAATTCCTCACATCAGTGAGGTCATATGAAACATGTCTTTCTCTGATTGACTTATTTCGCTCAGCATAACACCCTCCAGTTCCATCCATGTCGTTGCAAATGGCAAGATGTCATTCTTTTTGATGGCTGCATAATATTCTGATATATATATATATCCCCCACATCTTCTTTATCCATTCTTCTGCCGATGGACATCTTGGCTCTTTCCACAGTTTGGCTATTGTGGACATTGCTGCTATAAACATCGGGGTGCATGTACCCCTCTGGATCCTAACATTTGTATCTTTGGGGTAAATACCCAGTAGTGCAATTGCTGGATCATATGGTAGCTCTATTTTCAACTTTTTGAAGAACCTCCATATTGTTTTCCAGAGTGGCTGCACCAGCTTGCATGCCCACCAACAGTGTAGGAGGGTTCCCCTTTCTCCACATCCCCGCCAACATCTGTCATTTCCTGACTTGTTAATTTTAGCCATTCTGACTGGTGTGAGGTGATATCTCATTGAGGTTTTGATTTGGATTTAAGGGCCTTGCTTTCTCACAGACGTTTAGGAAAAGAAACATTTTTTACTCTAAAGTACCAGCAAACATATAATTGAGTAGAATTTTTTAAAAATTTAATATGATTTTAAGATAAAAAGATACATTTAAGGAAACTTTGCATTTGACCAGAATTTTTCAGGCCCTCGTCAGTGAGCTGGGGTCGGGGAAGATCCCCATCTAGAACTGTCGGCATTCTAAGCTACTTTATGGCCAATACTGAGAAGTCATATCACAGGTTCCCCCACTGATTTGGCCCCACACTAAACTGCCTGGAATATCATGGACATTTTATTAGTTTGATTTAATTAGTCCTTTTTCCATTGGTTTCTACATTATTTTGCCTCTCTAGTATGTTCTGCAAAATGGAGGCATAGATAGGAATTTATTTACTTTGTGGGGTAGTGATTTTGTCCAATCTGAGCACCCTGACTTTTATTTCTACTGCATTTTCCCAGGGGGTGGCAGTGAAAGTGTTGTTTTAGTCCATTTTGGCAGAACAAAGTAATTTGCTGGTTGGGCACCAAAGGAAAAAAAAAAATGGTCTTTCCACTGCCGAGCACCATTACAGTCTTATGTAAGCCCATGACACAGGCAGCCTAGAAAAACAGCGTTAACCATTTCAGACCCACTGGCTAGAGAAGAATGGCTAAAGTTCGGAGCTGCTGACTGACATAGAAAACATATAGGCTGCTGCATGACTAGCCTGTATGGTAAAACTAATATGGTAGCAGCAAGATCCTCAACATCCAGGGGGAAAAAGAAATGCAATTCCCTAAAAACCAGGACTTTTGTCAAAGTGGACCTCAACATCAGTGAAAAAAAATGTATGGCTTCTGCACATCCAGTTCCCCAAATATTAAACTTGAGACTTGAGTACACTTTAAAATAAATTTGTTTTCCAGGATATGTGTGTATGTTTCACAACTTGGAAATTAAATTAAATGGAAAAAAATAGAATCCTGGTTAAAGTTTTTCAATGAACACATCATCAGTGGGTCTTTCCAAATACTTCTTACATCTGTCCACAAAATCAAAATTTGGCTTCCCCTCTCCAGCCTTCCCAAAGTATAACATAGAGAGCTGATTTGTTTTTAATGACTAAATCATCTAGTGACGTTCATGGCACAAATTCACACTTCAGGTGGGAAGATGAGTGTGGACCTCTGGCAGCGTTATTTGAGGAATGTGTCTCTCTAAGCAATTGAGTCGGTTACTCTAAATTGTGCCAATATGCCAATTATGCCTGCACATCTTTGTAATTCGGCCACTTCCTCTCCTTCCATGGTTGGAAGGAACATTATTGGACAGCACTGATGTAGATAAAGCATCGTTTTCCTGCTGAAAATGCAAACAAGGTCTTTATTTTCACTTATCTTAAATTTGACCTGTAACTGGCATTAGAAACATCATTTAAAACCAGGAAACAGACACTGCAGCATTTAGCATCACAGATGCTGGAACAGAATCAAGTTGGGAAAATAGACTTGTAAAGGATTACAACAGCACCCGTTATATAACAAGCCTCAGTATAACGGCGGGACATCTGTTGGCTATTTTCAGAAAGCCATCATTCTATCGCCCTTATTAAAATAATCTTAGTGGATACTTGACTTTTATTGTTTGTTTTTTTCCATATGCCCCCCAGTGATTAAAAACGTTGATATGCTGTTGACATTTCTATGTTCTAGTCTTCTGTGCCTTTTCCTTTTTCTTTGTTTATGTTTTTGGTTGGTTGGTCACTCTTTTGTTGTTGTTTTAATTGTTTTGGTTCCCTTAAATGGAAAAAATAAAAGACTATCTAGTAAGAAACTAGAATAATAATAGTTACATTGCAGGCAGTGTTCTAATGGCCCTGAGCTTCCATATATGAAACCAAATGCCTCAGAGTCCAACGCAGAAGTAGTCGATAACCATTAGCTCTTTTCCTTTCCCTTCCCTGTCCCTGAGATTTTGATATTCATAATGGATTTGGTTTTAAAATGTAGAGTTTGAAAGACTGAATTATACCTTAAGATTATAGTATTTGAAGGATAAATACTTTTGGAAGTTCAAAGATCTTTATTTATGGTTACCAACATCTATCTATCATCTATCTATCTATCTATCAATCATCTATCTATCTATATCTATCTATCTATCATCTATCTATATCATGCAAATGTCCCAATATGCCAAACATGCTGGCATTATGTCACTAAGTCATGATTTTCTGGGGAGTGAGGTTGCAGCCCCCATGAAGGTTATGGAACAGTGTTACCAGGGAGTACTTGAAGCCACCACACAGCAGAGCCTGTCTTTCTGGAGGATCAGGAAAGATTGGGAGGGAAAATGCTGTTTTTATGTACACCCAAGCATGAACATTTTACACAGCCCATTAAACAAAAGACCTCGTGACAAAACTCATAATTAAATAAAATTTTGCACGGGGCTCCTTGGGCACCGACTCAAGTCCCTGGGGAAGCCTTAACAATCCTCAGGGGTGTTCTCTGATAAATATTTGAAAAGAACTTATTGGTAAGACCACTGGAAGTTGTGAGTTCGATTTTCAAAATACGAAGTGGAGCACAGCCTTATTTAAACCCATCAGGGTGATGGCAATGGGGTTTAGAAAAATGGTGTGGAGAGTGGACATACCACAGAGAGGCAAAAGGCTGCTTCTTCCAGAGAGAGCGAGCCAGGAGCCAACACTTATACCCTTTTCTCAAATGGTCTTTCTTTTTGAGGTTCCCGAGTCAGGGAGTTGTAATCAGGTCATTGAAAGCCTACTGGTCTGGTGGAACAGCAGGATTGAAACCTTTTTCTCTACCTTAAGCTGACTACCTCGGCTGCTAGGTGGAAAGATGACTAAAGAAAAAGGTGATGTCTCCCCCAGGGATTTACAGTCAAGTTGAGCACAAGTTTCTTTATCTGGCCTTCAAAGAAAGAGTTGATATGAAGTAGCCACAAGTAGATACAAATACAAAGTAACAGTCCACGGTTGAGAGCAGTTAGCTCTCCAAGAGAAGACAGAGGGTCGCTGAGAGGAGAGACATAGATGAAACCCTCTCTCTTTTATACACTCCATGCAAACCCCCGCCTACACATGTACCCCCACCACACATGCACCCATCACTGCTGCCAACACCCAGCCCTCAGGGGGCATTTTTCTGGATAGAACCACTTTGGTTTGCTACTTCTTATTGTTTGAGCTATGAACCTATGGAAAATGACTCAAGAGTGATTGTTCTCTTGGGCTTTGCCTTTGAACAAAAAGATTCTTTCTTGTGGGAGTGGGAGGGACACCAGCTTGAGAAAAACAGCTTTTGTCCTCACAAAATGCTCTTTCAGATGATATGTTAATGAGATTCCTTTGAACTGTAAATGATATCTGCACACGTGTCAGATGCTAATGGAAATGTTGAGAAAATGAGAATGCACAGGACGGTTTGCATAGTTATGTGGTGGCCCCCATCCGTTAAGCATAGACACCAGGCTTTCGGAGCCACCCTGAGACTTGGCACAGCATTCCAATTTTTGAGAAGAGATATTTATTTTTTTTTTTAAGATTTTATTTATTTATTAGAGAGAGAGACAGTGAGAGCGGGAACACAAGCAGGGGGAGTGGGAGAGGGAGAAGCAGGCTTCCCGCAGAGCAAGGAGCCCGATGCGGGTCTGGAGCCCGATGCGGGTCTCGATCCCAGGACGCTGGGATCATGACCTGAGCCAAAGGCAGACGCTTAATGACTGAGCCACCCAGGTGCCCCGAGATATTTATTTATTTTTAAGGTCATGATTTGTTGGCTTTATAAAGCACTGTCCTCCGTAGGCAACCTCATAAGCAGCAATGAATGACAATTCTTCCTTGAAATTTTTAATTACTGTGACAAAAAAAGAGTAATTACTAACTTTTGTAGCTGAACCACCTCTGCAGATGTTCTTAATCAAATAAAAGAAAAAGGAACCAGAGTGTTCTCAGAAGCAGGAGTATGAAATATACAATAGGGGATTGCAGCTGGGTTGACATGAAGCTGCATGAGTGCTTGATAAACAATAGCTCCATCATCGGAAGGGTAATTTAATGTCACAGATGAGATTGTGAAGAACTTTGAGTCAAAAGACCTATTCCTGGCACTGCTTTCTCAGTTGAAGGGCGCTGAGAGCACCATGAGAGTGAGAGCAAAATATGGGAAGGATATCTAGACCTTAACTGAGTTAGACACTGACTTATATTAAATTAACCTTGATATGCTGGATACTGAGAGGTTAAGTTGATATTTGACCACTTGTCTTCCCAATTTCTTCTTGATTTGGGTTCTCCCCAAAGCAGACCCTGACACAAGGATTCTAGGGCAGGTAGATTATTTGTGGGTGAAGGAGGGGTAAAGAAGGTGAACACAGGGCATGTAATCCAATTACCACCCTGAGCAACCAGAATTTTATCCCCCTGGAGAACCCTGGTCTTTCCCACCCATGGGCAATGAAGTAGGTAGGGGTATTTAAACATCACCTCCTGCCAGTCTTTGATCTAGAGCTGGTGGGTGGGAGGCATTAGTTCTTCAAACTTCCAGTTAACTAGCTCTGTGGTCAGAATCTCCTAGCACTAAGAAAACCTTCAGGCACAGAAATGCAGATGCTTAGGCATTCTCAGGCTTCTAATACTAAGACCTCCTGAGGGGTTATGGAAAGGGCACCACAGTGCCACTCAACAACACCTCCTTGACCACATGGACTCTCTTTATTTTTTATGGATTTGTTAAAACCCATCTAAGTAACTCACCTCTTACACAAAAGGAAATTGATTACTCTTATATAAAAGAATACATCTAGCATTAGAAATAAGAACTGTATCTATGGAAATATGTGTCAGCTCTGGGTGGCTTCAGCCATGTGAAGACAGACCTTACCTTGACTCATTATGGCTGTCATCCCGCAGTTACAATGTGCCCATGGGCCTGGTTTCCAGTCCTTAGAGTACACAAAGAGCTCTGAGAGACTAATTTCCCAGAAGTGAGTGGCAGATGGAGCCCCAATCTCAATAAATCTGCTGTCACTTTATATGTTGGCTTTCAGTGCTCTTTTCAAAACTGCTCTTGGCGTCTTAACCATTGGTTAGCCCAAGCTCAGAATATGGTTGCTTCTCCACAAGGAGCCAATAACAGACTTAGGTGTTGGGACAATCTTCGGCAGCAGGCTTCATGTGTGACTGTCATTTGCATCATTGAAAATGACATAGAAATTGGGCATGAAAAGAAAATAATTCAGATTGCCAAAAATAGAAGTCATAGGTCAAGTTTTCCAGGAAACAGACTGAGAAGATTTGCAAGTCAGAGGTTTATTGGATCATGCTGGTGACCAATACCTGGTGGGGAGAAGAATGAAATGAGGAAAACATAGTTGAGAAGAGGGAGAAGTTGAACCCACCAGGAGCTCTGATGCTGGGAAGATGTATTCATTTGCCAGGGCTGTCATGACAAAGTTTCACAGACTGGGTAGCTTCAACAACAGAAATTTATTTTCTTATACTTCTGGAGGCTAGAGGTCTGAGACCAAAGTGTCAGCAGGGTCAATTTATCCTTGGTTTGTAGATGGCCATCTTGTCCCTGTGTCCTCACATGGTCTTCCCTCTATATGTGTTGCTGTCCTAATAATATCTTCTTCTTATGAGGTCACGAGTCATACTGGATTAGGTCCCACCCTAATGATCTCATTTTCCTTTAATTACCTCTTTAAAGAGTAACTCCAAATACAGTCATATGCTGAGGTCCTGAGGGTTAAGACTTCAACACATGGATTGGGATGGGGCACAATTTAGCACATAACTGATGGCCCTTCGGAGTTGCATCAAATTGAGGGAAGGGGTCTGAGCCTTTGGACTGCTGCATGAGTCAGTCCCTGAGTGCAGGCCGACTTCAGAAAGAGGGTCAGCGCAGGTGAGGTGCTCTCTCTGGCAGAGGACAGTCCTCTGTGAGCATCTTCTCAGAACTGCCAGCCACCAGCACCTCCAGCAACAGGAAGAATGACTGTTGTCATCCTGAAAGGAGGGAGCAGATATGAGCAGCACAGCACGGCGCTCTGTCTAGTTGTGAGAAGGAAACCTGTTCTTTGTCTCCCACTGGCATTTCCATGCAATATCTCCTAGGATCATTTCTTTGGTAACAAAGGCATGCTATCCTCCATTTAGAACTAAGTCCTTCTGTGCCTGTGTCTTTTCTATGCTAAACATATGGAGCAGCTTCAAGGACCATGACAGATGTGTCATTTGTGAGGGTGTCCATTTTGATCGATATGAAGCCAACTTGGAACTTAACTTGTACAAATGAGCCTCCAGCTCAAATCAAAATAACTCTCAGTTCTTCTGCTACATGGCCATTTTGTTCATATAGAGTTGAAGAAAAGTCAAAAAGAGTAGTTTATCAAAACAAAGCAAGAAGACTGAATCAAAAAAAAAAAAAAAAAGACTGAAACATTTTGCCACAGAGAAAAGAAAAAAGAACTGAGTTTGGAAAAAAACCCCCCCCCCCCAAAATAAAGGATCCTTTTTATGCATGTGGAAGCAATTTCAAAATGCAAAAATGCCCTTTGAGTGTTTATGGATTATAAATGTTCTCCAACTCATCCAAAAGTCTCTGGGAACATGGAGAACAAAATTTTCCCGTTCTGTGATTCGGAGGTTGAAATACTAGCTTCTGTAGTGGAGTGCACAAATATGAACATACTTAATATCTTCAAGAACCAGAAGAGTGATATTCGGTGACATTTGACAACAATATTAAAATATTAAGCAGAGACTCCTAGATGGTCTTGTGAAATCTTCTTTATTACTGCAGCTCAACTGTTCATTTACCCTTTTTTCCTCGCTCTTCCCTTTCTCTGGCTGATGCAGTCAGACACATACCAAAAAATAGCTATTTTCTATATAATACGGGCCATTTTTGTAAATGTTTCTTTTAAGATAGAATTCCTCAGCAAAGTTGAAACTGGAATGAAATGCCTTTCAGCATACCAGTCACAAAAAGCGCCTCCAATGTTCTCTATCTGGCTCATACTTTTTCTTGATCTGTTTGAAAAGATCAGGGTAGAAATAAAGGACTCACCTAGTGAACAGTGATTGCATCCGCATACCAGCACTTTTCTAGGTATTTCAGGCACCTCATGAATAATAACTTTATGAATAAACAACCAATGTTTGTGGAACACTTCCTATAGGTCAGACTCTTTAGATCAAATATCTCCTGTGGTCAAAATGGCCAACTGTGGCAGATAGGATTCTAAGTCTTCCAAGATTCCCAATGTCTGGTGTACATACACCTTCTGACAAAACCTAGGTACTTCTGTGAAGGGACTTTGCAGATGTCATTAAAAGATCCCAAATCAGCTGAGCTTAAGATAGGGAGACTCTCCAGGTGGGCATGACCTAATCATAGAAGTTCTTTTAAATCTGAGAGGTCAGGTATGAAGGAAGTCAGAGATCCAAAATCAAGAAGGACTTGAGGGCGCCTGGGTGGCTCAGTTGGTTAGGCGACTGCCTTCGGCTCAGGTCATGATCCTGGAGTCCCAGGATGGAGTCCCAGGATCGAGTCCCGCATCGGGTGCCCTGCTCAGCAGGGAGTCTGCTTCTCCCTCTGACCCTCCCCCCTCTCATGCTCTCTCTCTATCTCATTCTCTCTCTCAAATAAATAAATAAAATCTTTTAAAAAAAAAAGAAGAAGGACTTGATATACTTGTATGCTTGATATACAAGAAGGCTTGAAAATGGAGGGGGACATCTGGCAAGTAATATGGTGATCCCTAGGAGCTGAGAGTGATCCCCAGCTGATGGCCGGCAAGGAAATGGGAAGCTCAGGCCTGCAGCTGCAAGGAACTGTATGCTGCCAACAGCAAGAATGAGCTTAGCAGTGGATTTCTCTCCACACCCTCCAGATAAGAATTCAGTCCAGCTGACACCTTGATTTTACCTGTATGATACCCTGATCAGAGAGCCCTGATCAGAGAACTGTGAGCTATTGAGCAGGGGTTATTTGGAAACCACAGTTAGTGGTAATTTGTTATGCAGCAGTAGAAAACTAATATTGCAATAGCCACAAGGTCAATGTTTCCATTTTAGAAATGAGGAGACTGAGATTCAGAAAAGTTAAGTGGCAGGGTTCCTGGGTGGCTCAGTTGGTTAAGCGTCCAACTCTAGATCTCAGCTCAGGCCTTGATCTCAGGGTTGTGAGTTCAAGCCCCGAGTTGGGCTCCATGCTAGGTGTGGAACCTACTGAAGGAGAAGAAGAAGAAAGAAAGACAGAAAGTTAAGTAGCCTGCTCAAGGTCAAGTCCAGATTGGAACATAGGCAGCTGGTTACATGGAGGTGACTGGGTTTAAGATACGTCTCAGATGCCTACCCCGTTGTGTGCACACCTTGTCCAGTCTTCTCCCCTTGAACATGAGCAGTACCTGTAAATATGAGAGTAAGTTACTCCCTGGATTAGGCAAAAGAGATTTTTGTAAATGTAATTAAGGCATTTAATCAGTTGCGTTCATTAAAAGGAGAGTGACTTGGTTGGCTGACCTAACTAGGTGAGCTCTTAAAAGGACTCTAGAGGTTGGAGATGGAGAAAGTCATAGAGATGCACTCTTGTTGGCCTAGGAGAAAGAAAGCATTCATGCCCTGAACTGCCTTTCAGACCCCCATGGCGAGAAATTTCAGGAGACCTGTAGAAGCTAAACGCTGTTCCTGGCTGATAGCTTGAAAGAAAACAAGGACCTCAGACCACTGTAAGGAACTATAAATTCTTCCAACAACCTAAATGAGCTTGGAAGAAGAACCCAACCTCAGGCAGGAAGTGCAGCACAGCTAACGCCTTGATTGCAGCTTTTGAGACCCTGAGCAGAGGACTCAATGCCCTTGGCCTGGACTTGGACCTACCTACAGAAGCTATGAGATCCTGAAACTTTTTGGCTTTAAGCTGCTAAGTTCCCCATGATTTGTAATGCAGCACCAGAGCACTAATACACTGGGAGAAGGGCAGATTGGTCTCCTTTATTCCACCTGTTGGGAGAGGAAGGACTAGCACGCAGACATCCCAACTTCTTGGTTTTGTTCTTTAATTAATCAACAGTGACCTTGTCCCTTTGTTATTCCATGTAACTTCAATTGACGCACAGCACCGAGCAAGCTCCAGTTGTCCTGGTCTTCCAGCCTCCCTCAAAACCTGTCCTTCTACATAGACTTTGATGCTTAAGCCCTGACATTTAACTCACTTACTAGCAGCAACCACTATTTGATAAAGATACACCAATATCCAAGTCTGCATAGTGAGGCTGCGGGATTATCTTTCAGGAAGCCTGAGACTTCACCCCCATTGCCTATCCAGCTGCACTTACACAGGATAACCCTCCATCAGTTCTTAGTTAAGCGGTATTTGCATGCACACTAGATCTTTGAATGTTTGTCGTTTGTCATTGGGGAAGCAAATTACATTCATCAGAATCCATTCATTCTCCCAGTCTTGCTGAACGCAGGGTAATCTTGGCTGTGTCAGCTGCCCTAGGACTGGTAGCCATGAAAAATGGAGGTCAGCTGTAAATATTCTAAACCTGCTTCACTGTGTAACCCTCTTCAGGGGCAGTGGATATGATGCTGAAAAAGATTAATAGAACTTATGTCATCATGTTTATGGGGCATAAAACCCCCAACTGTGGATTAACGGATATGTTGGTGAAAGAAATACATCTTTACTCCTTTATGCCTTGATGGGTGAGCTACAGTTGGCATCAGTGGAAAGATATAGAGAGATTGTCTTTAGAAGGTCAGCTTTTAAAGGACTTTTTTGACCTCGAAGTCAATGAAAATAGATTTTTGATTGTTGACCCAGACAACTGCACCAGGAGACTTTCAACCTTCAAAAAGATTCTTATTGAAGTATAACATACAGAAAAGTACACAGACTCTTAAGTGCATTGCTTGATGAATTTCACAAACTGAACACATCCATGGAACCAGCACCCTGATCAAAAACCCAGCATCCCAGGCACTCGCCTTGGTCCCTTTCACCCACCAACCCACACCCCAGCATAATTGCTGTACTAACTTCTAACACCATAGATGATTTTGACTATTTCTCTAACACTTTTGAACTTTAGAGAAATAGAGTAATTCAGTGTGTACCTTTTCTTTCTGGATTCTTTTCCTCAATATTCTGTTTGTTTATATTATTGTGTGTAGTAGCAAACTTTCTATTCTCATTCATTTGTAATATCCCATTGCACAGATAGATCACAATTATTTATCCATTCTACCATTTTAGGCATTTAAGTAGCTTCCAATTTGAAGATATTACTAATAGTGCTGCTACAAATATTGTGATATGTGTCCTTTGACATATCACATATATGTGAACATATATGCATATTCTGTTGGGTGTTTACCTAAGAGTAAAATTGTTGGTTCATAGGATATGCACAAATTCAGTTAACTTAGTAGATACTGCCAGATTACTTTCCAAAGTGGTTGCACCAGTTTTTACTCCCAAAAACAGTATGTGAAAGTTCTGGTTAATTCACATTTTTGCCAACACCTGATATTGTCTTTTCATTTAAAAAAAAAAAGAAAGGCCCTTTTAACTTTTATTACATTGTAGCTTATAGGCAGCATCATTGTTTCTATTTTGAAACTGACAAGCACTCTCTATGAAAACATCAGCACTGAGTTCAAGAGGCATTGTGCTCAGCATAGTATCATTGTATAAGATGACAGTTGGTGACAGATGACTCCTGCCCTTTATATAGCTCTTTTCTTCTTTGCAAAAGCATGCAGGCTTCTCTATAATTCTGTTCTCAGGTCCTCTGGCAAGCATAAAGGAAAGTCTATATTTAAAAAAAGTTATTTGGTTCTGGAACTAAACACCCTTGAAAAGTATCTGCCATATAGTTACATTTTAGTCAGGTCTGTTTGCCTAAACATATGAGTATATGCCAGTATTTACAGAGCTAGCTCCCATTATGCATCAGGACCTACACTAAGCACAGGTAGTATAGTGAGCTCAAAAATGAGCACCACCCAATTCGTCATAGGGTTCTAGTTTAAGGTATAATGAGGATTACACTGAGGTTGTTAATTCCTAAAAACATTAATGTCGCCGTTTGTATTATTTACAGTTATGTTTTAGCCTGAGGACCCATCTGAGTTTACTAACAACTTGTTCATAAAAGAAAAAAAAAAAAGTTTGAGTCATTTTAAGTACACAGAGTTGCTTTGACTACAAAAGTGGGTATGTACACTTTAGGAAGTTCACCAGGAAAATGGGCTAGAACCAATAAAAGTTCATCTGGAAAGAAGTAATTGGAATTTGAGTAGCCTTGACAGGTTATACATCACCAAAAAGGAATACTGATTTTTTTTTTTTTTGCCCTTCATTGTGTTTCTGTACGTTATTCCATGAAATGTTATTAAAGATTACATCAGTTGGGGTTTAATCAAGGAAGCAGAACCTTGTGAGTGATATGGAATATAGGATTTATTATAGGGATTAGATCTTATACAATTGTGGGAGAAACCGGGGAAGTAAATGTCAAGGGGATAGTTGACTGAGCAGAGAAAAGCCCTTCATCAGGACCCAGGAGAGGGAGCTGGTGAAGGAGTCTATGGAAGACTGTTGTCTCTGCATCTGCCGAGGCCTGTAGTATGTCAGCAGGGCAGCCGGTCAAGAGGCAGGTCAAGAGGCAGCAGAGAAAGCTGGAAGCAAAGTGGGGGGAGGACAAGGACAAAGTGGAAACCGTGAGAGGAACCTGGAACCCACATGGACAAACTGCCACATGCATCTGTCTCCCCGCTTCATGGAACCCCAAAGCTGCAATGCCCTACAGAGGGAGGTGGTGCCTTTTGAGACAGAGCTGCATGTGTTCCCAGCCTAGACTCAGTAGGAGAAAGAGCAGAAGATAGAGAAGCTGTGAGCCCAGCTGCTACCCCACACCCAGCTGATGAGCAAAAACGTACCCTCCCTGCCTGGGGTCCTACCCACCCCTGCCTAGTACAATGCCTGCAGCTGCACTTCTGCCCAAAATCTCATGGAAATTTCTCTGTGGCCAATGCTAACACAGAACCATTCAGAGGAGTGTCATCCCAGCTTAGCCAAGGTGACATAGCACAAAATTACCACAGAGATAGACAATCACTGAGATATATGAAAGAAAGAAGAAAGAACGAAAGAAAAGAAAAGAAAGAAAGAAAGAAAGAAAGAAAGAAAGAAAGAAAGAAAGAAAGAAAGAAACTATAGACATGATATAATTCAATCCTTTCCTTTTTTTTTTTAAGATTTTATTTATTTATTTGACAGAGAGAGAGATAGTGAGAGCAGGAACACAAGTAGGGGGAGTGGGAGAGGGAGAAGCAGGCCTTCCCCGGAGCAAGGAGCAAGGAGCCTTACGCGGGACTCGATCCCAGAACCCTGGGATCATGACCTGAGCCGAAGGCAGACGCTTAATGACAGAGCCACCCAGGCACCCTCAATCCTTTCCTTATAAAGACATGAAAGCTGGATCCCAGAGAGACTCAGTGGCTTGTCCAATGTCACAGAGCTAGTGACAGGCCTAGAAACTCAGTCCCATGTGTCTCCATGTGGGCGATATCACAGAAAGAATACTTGATGTGGAGTTAAGGTGCCTGAGATTTTGTCACTAATTGTTCGGCCTTGAGAAAAAAAAGCACTCAAATCTGGATTCAAGTTTTCTTGTGAGAGAATGGTACGTGGGCTAGGCCCAAGAAATTGGAGGTGCTCAGTTAATATCTCTTAAATAAATGAGTAAATATAGTCTCTCTGTTTTTTTTTTAACATACAATGTATTATTTGCTTCAGAGGTACAGATCTGTAATTCAACAGTCTTGTACAATTCACAGTGCTCACCATAGCACATACCGTCCCCAATGTCTATCACTCAGCCACCCCATCCCTCCCACCCCCCACCACTCCTGCAACCCTCAGTTTGTTTCCTGAGATTAAGAATTCCTCATATCAGTGAGGTCATATGATACATGTCTTTCTCTGACTTATTTCGCTCAGCATAATACCCTCCAGTTCCATCCACATCGTTGCAAATGGCAAGATTTCATTCCTTTTCATGGCTGCATAATATTCCATTCTATATATATACACCACTTCTTCTTTATCCATTCATCTGTCAATGGACATCTTGGCTCATTCCACAGTTTGGCTATTGTGGACATTGCTGCTATAAACATTGGGGTGCACATACCCCTTTGGATCCCTACATTTGTATCTTTGGGAGTAAATACCCAGAAGTGCAATTGACTGGGTCATAGGGTAGCTCTATTTTCAACTATTTGAGGAACCTCCATACAGTTTTCCGGAGTGGCTGCACCAGCTTGCATTCCCACCAACAGTGTAGGAGGGTTCCCCTTTCTCCGCATCCCCACCAACATCTGCCATTTCCTGACTTGTTAATTTTAGCCATTCTGACTGGTGTGAGGTGGTATCTCATTGAGGTTTTGACTTGGATTTCCCTGATGCTGAGCGATGTTGAGCACTTTTTCATGTGCCTGTTGGCCATTTGGATGTCTCCTTTGCAGAAATATCTGTTCATGTGTTCTGCCCATTTCTTAATTGGATCATTTGTTCTTTGGGTGTTGAGTTTGATAAGTTCTTTATAGATTTTGGATACTAGCCCTTTATCTGATATGTCATTTGCAAATATCTTCTCCCATTCTGTCGGTTGTCTTTTGGTTTTGTTGACTGTTTCTTTTGCTGTGCAAAAGCTTTTTATCTTGATGAAGTCCCAATAGTTCATTTTTGCCCTTGCTTCCCTTGCCTTTGGCGATGTTTCTAGGAAGAAGTTGCTGTGGCTGAGGTCGAAGAGGTTGCTGCTTGTGTTCTCCTTTAGGATTTTGATGCACTGCTGTCTCACATTTAAGTCTTTCAACCATTTTGAGTCTATTTTTGTGTGTGGTGTAAGGAAATGGTCCAGTTTCATTCTTCTGCATGTGGCTATCCAATTTTCCCAACACCATTTGTTGAAGAGACTGTGTTTTTTCCATTGGACATTCTTTCCTGCTTTGTCAAAGATGAGTTAACCATACAGTTGAGGGTCCATTTCTGGGCTCTCTATTCTGTTCCATTGATCTATGTGTCTGTTTTTGTGCCAGTACCATACTGTCTTGATGATGGCTTTGTAACAGAGCTTGAAGTTCGGAATTGTGATGCCGCCAGCTTTGCTTTTCTTTTTCAACATTCCTCTGGCTATTCGGGGTCTTTTCTGGTTCCATACAAATTTTAGGATTATTTGTTCCATTTCTTTGAAAAAAGTAGATGGTATTTTGATAGGGATTGCATTGAATGTGTAGATTGTTCTAGGTAGCATTGACATCTTCACAATATTTGTTCTTCCAATCCATAAGCATGGAACATTTTCCATTTCTTTGTGTTTTCCTCAATTTCTTTCATGAGTATTTTATAGTTTTCTGAATACAGATTCTTTGCTTCTTTGGTTAGATTTATTCCTAGGTATCTTATGGTTTTGAGTGCAATTGTAAATGGGATCGACTCGTAAATATAGTCTCTCAAGAGCAACCATTTTACACAATTGTTCCTTTGCCGAACATAAAAGAAAAATTGAAAATATGCTCCTGAGCCTCAATAGTGAGGCATTCTTATTTATTGTCATGTAATTTATCTGGGGCTAGGATGGATCACCAGGCTCTTTTCCCTTTGCATAAACCAAATTTCCAATCTCTCAGCCATGTACCCATTAGACTTTCTGTGTTCTTCTTGTCACCCCATTGTGGCTTCTACTTGATCTTGATCCCTTCAGTCTGAAGCTTTCAAGAGAGATCACATACTACATAACTGGAAAAGCAAGAATCAAAACAATTGGCAACAGGAAGAAACCAGAATATCAGATTTCTGGCTATGTATTCCATTTTGTTCACAAATCTGCAATCTGGGCAGAGTTCAGTAGGAACAGCTGATCTCTGTTCCATGTGGCATCACCTGGGGTAGCTCAAAAACCAGGAGGTGAAATCATCAAGAGGCTACCCAGTTTCAGCTAGGCTATTGGCTAGAACTTGAACAAATGGGTTCTCCATGTTCCTTGTGGCATGAAGGTTGGATACAAGAGCGACCCTCCCAAAAGGACCAGGCAGAAACTGTGTCACGTTTAATGTCATGGACTTTAAAGTCACATAGTATTTCTGTCAGAGTTACAGGCAAGCCTAGATTTAAGAGGAGGAAATATAGATCCCACTTCTCAGTGAGAGGAGTATCAGCATTACATTTTAAGAGAGTCTAAGGGGTGGGGTATCTCATTGCACTTGGAAAATATAATCTACCACAAGCAGTGATCAATATCCATTATGAGTTTATAAACACAGAACTTGTCAACTAATGGAGTTCTTTTCCAACAATAAGCCCAGAGAATAAGTTTATGCACATGTATATAAATACATTCACATATGCATACATAAATGTACTTGGCAAATGAGGGTTAATTCTTAGATTCAATTTGCTTCCAAGATATTTTCAGTATTACGCCTCAGGGTCAGGGCAGGGAAAATGGGCCACTCAATTAGTTTAAAATAAAAGCACTTTTCCCCCATCATCCATCTACTCTCTGGAAAAATAAATCAGGCTGCTAAATTCTGGACTCATACCATTTCCATGGTAACAAAGCCTAAAATGCTAAAAGGTGGGTTATAATTCTTTGCAATATTTAAGAAATCTGTCTTTAGTTTCTGTGGTGGTTAGAAGTTCACTTAACAGCAATGAGTAGCATTACTATCACTAACCCTCCCCCATACAAACACACATGCAGGCAATAGGAGTGTTTTTTAAAATCCCATAATTTATACTGAGTGACCATAAAGATAGGGGGAAATGAGTAAAAATGAGACTGTCCAGTTTGGTCTCCTTAGATCTGCTTTGAATCAAATTTTCTTGTTTTGATTTTGATCTCAGTTAGGTGGCTTTAGAAATAATCTGACCATTCGAAACCTGGAGGAAAAGTCAACCCATAGGTACAGAAGTAAGAATAATTACGGTGTTTGGGAATTACAAGTAGTTTAATATAGCCAGAGAGTAGAATATGTCTAACACAGAGTCTTATTTTTGGTGTTAGGACTTTTAATTATAAAGTTTTTCAAATACACAGAAAAGTATAGAAAATAATATGATCTCCAGGTACCTACCCCCATAGTTAATACATTTTACCCATTTGCCATAGTTTTCTCAAATCTCTTTTCTGAAGTTCATGTGTGACATTTCTAGGTATGTTTCTGTATATTGGTGCTTATGAATGAATCCCTACACTTTTATATCTTTGTGCTTTAAAGATTTGTATAAATGGCATCATAGAGAAGATGTTTTTTGTAACTCGTTTCTATTGCTCAACATTATGATTCTTATCTTTAGCTACAGGGCATGAACACACCATAAGGAGAGCAGAGACGAGCATTCAGTATTACACAGATAGCTAACCATTTATTCAACTAAATTTATATTTCACCCGAAGAGTGAGTTGATGGTGACAGTTTTTGCATTTGTAGAAAATGTTAATGATATGCAGATAGGACTGGACACCAGAAACTCAAGTGAATACAGGGAAAAGAAAATAAGGTTTATTTGCAACCCAATCCTTCCATTTCTGGAGGCCAGATGCTTTCTCTTACAACCCATCCTTTGCGGGGAGGGCTACTGGGGCTGAGTGGTATTTGGTGATGATAGCACAGAAGTCCAGCGACTGCCCAGGAGGCAGCCTATCTGGACTTATACGGGGATCAGGGAGCCACGTCTCTGAGCTTCCAACAGGGAGCCCTGACCATTCCTTGTGTCCCAGCCCTCCCTGCCCGCCCATCCCTGTAGATTTTCTCTCCTGGTGGGCACTTTGAATTTGCCTAGTGTGAATCTGTTTTCCACAGTCTGGGAGAGCTGCGGGGCTAGGTGGATGACATACATTTGGGTTCATTCATGTCCTGCCACGTGCACGCCCCACTTCTATTCCCTATTGCCATGAGAAATGCCTTGCTTGATGTTCTATTCAATTACCAGTTGCCATTTGATAGATTGAGTAATTTTTAACTTTTTGTAGATTGTTAAAATAAAAGGACTAAAGGGATGTTTATTTTCAAGACACGAAATGGAGTCACTGATTTAATATCAGATATACGTGAGCTATTAGGTGTACTCCATCTCTCTTCTCTGTTTACCATATTACTCTCCGAAGGTCTCAAAGAAACACCTTACGTAGAGAAGCTCTCCCAAAACAGGAAAAAGGGATGACAGACCTGTTTTACTTTTGAGGTGGCACTTACTTATTCAATAATATCTACCAGATTAAAGTTCTGTTGACCTCATGTCACTGTCAACTAATTATATTGTACTTCTGTTGCATTTCTGAGTATGTTAAGCTAAAAGCAAGTGACTTTCCTGCAAATTAAATTGCAAGAAGCTTTTTAGACCATGTTCAAATACTAACAGTTTTGATAAATTTATTTGTCTAAGATGGGTAGGACAAAGAGCTCTTTGTTTACTGACATAGTCTGCTATACACCTCTTGTATGGTTGTTTTATAGGGCATAAAGTTTAGATATCCTGTGGGAATCTCCGATCTTATTTATAGCTTGCTGCAAAGTGGCTTATTGTCATTTATTATTTCTTATTTGATTTATATAACATCTTTCCACCAAAGAGCCCATGGGCTTATTTACATAAAGAGTGCACACACACACACACACACACACACACCAACTCACATGCACACTTGAACTTCACTCAACACTGTCATATAGTTAGCAGTAGAGTACCAAAAATCTACGGGAGGGTTTTCCATCTGTTTTTTGCTCTAAAACCATGTTCTGGAATATTTCTGATATTCCAAGGTCACCATATTTCCTTTCACTTTGAGTATTTATTGTTTGCCTCTAGGTGGATCGGATCATCTTCTGTGTCTTCTTAGAAGTTGACTTCAAAATCTACAAAAAGAAAATGAGCGAGTTTTTCCCTGCAGGTGAGTAAAGTGATTTGCTTTCTTTGGAATTGAGGATGGGAGTGGAGGCATCGGCTATACTCTATTTTGTTTCCTAGCTTAAGGAAATGTTGCAAATATGATCTCCATACACCAGTAACCCATGGCAACTTGTGTCATAATTTTCAAGAATTCAGGGAGGTGACAGGAAATCTAAGCCCTTGACCTCTCTGTCCCAGGAGGTCATAGTGTTGTCTTGGGGAAGTCAATTCATCTCTTGAGTCTCACTCAGTTTCTCAACATCACAAGTGAGGGGCTGGACCCAATGACCTCTAAAGACTGTTCCTCTGGCCCTGAATCACAGGATCTGTGATTTGTTCCCCACACATCCAAGTTGTCTAAGCCTGTGCCTACATCCACTGTGTTAAACACCTTGGTTAGGAATTGCAAGGAGCCCGTTTATATTCGTAGCCAGAATTCAAACAGTTCCTGCGCTCTCTCCCTATTCCCCTCAATTTTCTTGGCCCAAATTGCAATGAAGATAGCAGCCCTTCTTAGGGCAATCTGTGAAAGGTGCTCATTCACATTTGAGAATGTAGGCAAAATATCAGAGTTATTAAAGAGCCTTGTTTAGGGACGCCTGGGTAGCTCAGTTGGTTAAGCATCTGCCTTCAGCTCAGGTCATGATCCCAGGGTCCTGGGGTCGAGTCCCGCATCGGGCTCCCTGCTCAGCAAGGAGTCTCCTCTCCTTCTGTCTGCTGCTCCCCCTGCCTGTGCTCTCCCTCTCTCTCTCTCTCTGGCAAATAAATAAATAAAATCTTAAAAAAAAAAAAAAAAAGGGAGCCTTGTTTACATTGATTGAATGTGTCATTAGATTTGATTGGCCTGGTTAATTTGAATATTGCCCCCCATTGTTCCTCTTCCAGGCTTGTTTAATACCTAGTTATTTTGATGGTGCCATTCAAGTCACAGTGCTCAAGGTGCTTTCCTCAGCCCTGATAAGAATGGCTTCCAGGAAATTTCAAGCTACTGTGAGCATTGTTGATGCCTGCCTCAGAGGGAGTTTTCCTTTGAGGTTTCCCTATCCATGTGAAGAGGAATTCCATGTACCTGGTGACTCTGGCAGGTGGGAGGGAGGGCATGGTGCACATTCACCCTCTTGGCAGCCTGTCAGAGCCATCTAGTAAATGTAAATCCAGGACACCCTGCCTGAAGATCAGAGTAGAACACAGGTAGCTGTCAAGAACAGCCACAGAAAATGGCTGGAGATGTTCAACTTTGTGCTAACGTTCAAGGTGAACTAAGTACCTCTGAATCATTTGAAGTCCTGCTCTCTAGTTTTATCATTGACAGGTGAATCTGCTAAGTGTATTTAATTGGAGCTTTCAACTACAGTATTTCCCTAACTAGGACATACTGTAAATTCAGAAAGACTCCCCATGTGATGAGGAGAGGATTGTCATTGTGGCCTTTTTTTTCCTCCTTTGCCTTCTCCCTTCTCCTTTTGTTACCATTTTAGAATTTTTTTAAACAACTCAGTAATTTACAGCATGTAAAGCACTTAGCAACTATTGAATAAGTAGTTGTTAGTATGAGCTAAATTTAATAAATTCTTCTCCCCCTAATCCAATGGCTTTTTTTTTTCTGTTTCAGTCTCCTCGTTTCATCCTTTCTCTTTATTTCCTACATAACCACAGTGAGCTGACTGTGCCTGCATTTCTGTATTTTTAAAAGTATTCTCTTTTTTTGAACTTTTAAGTATTCTTAAGAGAAAATGTTCATTCATGAAAAAAATGTGACTTGCCATGGTGTGTGATGCAAATATTCTCATGTCTTGTCAATATCACAGCATATTTCATAAGCTTTCATCATTTTGGACTTCTTAAGTGTTTAGAAATTATGGTGTATCTTCCATTTTCATGTCTTCTAAAATAAAAACTTGTTTTTGCTCTAGCATATGATATAAAATAATTGCATAAGTATGATCAATTGATATTAAAACAAATCTATCCATCAGCAGATATTTCCAGTGGTGCAAAGCCAAAAATCATACTATACATTTATTCTAAATGGAACAGTTTTAGTGGTCTAGAATATATTAATAATTATGAAAATAAATTATTATTTGAAAAATTGCTACTCTAAGTAAATCCAACATGCATCTTAGTACTTGAGCAAATGAAATAATAATAAAATCATCCTGAGTTTCATATCAATACTTTGAATCATAGCATGCTCATAAAATTATTTCCAGTGCATATTTATAATAGTAAGCACATTTTTAAACTAAATGTCAAAATCCCCCCAAATTGTTGAGTATTTCCATAATGCTGAAGCATCAGCCATTTGTAAATTCTGAATATGCACTGTGAAATAAAGGTGACTTCTAATGGAATGTGTGACTACTAATATAGATGATATCCATTATCTGTCCATAATTTGAACTTATGGTTAATTCATAACCATACCATCTTTGATTGGACTTGCCATATATCCACCCTAGACTGACTTACTCAGATTATCTTTAACTAGTCTTCTTAACCCTTTCCAATGCAATAATAATAGTTCAGGAAAAAAAAGTCATTTTATATTAAACTAAATCTCTATGTTTTGGGGTATATTAATCCCGTGTCTTTACATTTCATAATCGGGAATCTGAGACAAAATACATAAAAAAACAATACAAGTGAGGCTAGATCACATTCAAGATATAACACATGCAAAACTACTACCTAATACTAATGCTAGGAATAATAGCTAACATTTATGGATAGCTTTCTCTCAGCCAAATGCATGGGCTAAGTCAGGTCATCTTTAGGCTAATTCTAAGAAAGTAGGCACTATATTAACCCTACTTTTTGATATGGAAAATGATGCATACCTGAGAAAATGAGGCATATGGCTAGGAAGCAACAAACTCTATTTCAAAATTGAGAACAGCATCTGTCTTTGCACAAGTGATAATAGTTCGCTTCCTCAGAGCGTCTCCAGACAAGACTGAGTTCGATTTCAGGGATGCATTTGGAGCACTGAGAAAGTCTCATTACTAATGTCATCTGCTGCCCATCATTGTTCAGAGTCGCCACGCTTGTCTTTCTTCTAATACCTATAAATGTCCTCCTGGAAACTTTCTACTATGAGTCAAATTGGTACTTTATCATGGATCTCAAAATCAAATCCCAACCCCATTATCTAGGCAGTGCGGTGCTTTGACCTGAAGGTAAGCAGGAGAGTGGTCACTGGAAAGCCAAAAGGCCTTACTTATGACCACAAGGGAAGATGGAGGAGTGCTTGTAATAGTTTGCTAGAGCTGCCGGGACAAAGTACCACACACTGGGGAGCTCAAAAAACTGAAATTTATTTTTCCATGATTCTGGAGGCTCGAAGTACAGCATGTAGGGGTCAGCAGGATTTGGTTCTTCTGAGGTCTCTCTTCTTGGCTTATAGATGGCCATCTTCTCTCCGTGTCTTCATGAGGTCCTCCCTCTGTGTATGTCTGTGTCCCAATCTCCTTCTCCTTGTAAGGACATGAAAATTGGGATTTTCATGGGATTAGGGCCATGGGATTAGGGCCCACCCTAATAACCTCATTTTAATTTGATCACTTATTTAAAGACCCTATCTCCTAATACAGTCACATTCTGAGGTATTGGAGGTTAGGACTTCAACAAAATATTTTGGGGGACACAACTCCACCCCTAACAAAGCCCATCATGGAAATGCAGTAGGAACCATAAAGGAAAGAAAGCAGCAACGATTTTTTTTTCCCAACAGTTTTATATCTTGCTGTGGGTGAAGCACATTTGACTTTTTCCTTCCAGATGTATTGTTTGAAAGTCTAGTGTGGCAGCTTTATGGAATTACCATACGCTTTGGTTGCAAATAATTTGGTTGCAAAAAATTTGGTTGCAAATTTGGTTACAGTACACGATGAGATGGCCTATGGCAAATCATATTTGTACGATGCAACTCAGAGATCTCTTTGTTCTTTACATAAAAGGTTTGTATTTTTCAGTTTGTAGGATTTATTGTGTGTATTTTTCATAGATTTGGAATATGGAAGTCAATTTTTTTATTAGAGACTAAGTTCAATAGAGAATTTAGGGATATTAATTTTCCTCATAATAAGAATGTCAAATTTACAGTTTTGGAACTATATCAAAGAATCCTGATGTTGGAAATAAAAAATACTGTGGTCAGGCCCCTCCCCCACAGTAGGGAAAGCCTACATTTGTTTATTGCAATGGTTCTCAACTATATTTTTCAAGAAGGAGTAGTTCTCCAAAATAATTTTTTAAGTTATATCCTCTGACAAATGGGCATGATATTTTTAAAAATTTTATCTGGGTTTACTCTTTTAAACCTAACAACACAAAGATTCACCTGACCTCTTCTTCTTCTCCTCTTCTCATTGATTTTGTAAGCTTTTCTCATCCAACATCATTCTTTATCTCTCTGTCCATCAATCAACAAATAATTTATTATATGCCTACTATATACCCAAGGTTTTGGTCACTGCTGCATTTAAGATATAGTTCTTATAATATGCCCGAGAGGTAAGTATTACGCAGAACAGTTGGAAGACAATATTAGCAAATAAGTATAGCCTTGATATGGTCAAAGTACCCAGGAATTCAGAGACAAATATGTCTGAGGACCAGGGTGGTTGTGGCAAGTTTTGTGAAGAATGTGTACTTCAAGGTTAAGCAGGCGCAGAGAAGTGATGCCAAGGATTCTGTAAGTGACATAGAGGAGGAAGGGCAGTTCAGATGGAAGGATTTGTGGAATAAGTAGGTTGCTTATCTCCAATTTGTGAATCCCTGACTGAGAAATGTTGACCCTCATCAGCATGTAATTGTATGACTTTATGCATGTTGCATAACCTTTTTATGCTTCACTTTCATCATGTGCAAACACAGTAATGGGCCAATTCCAAATAGGATAAATAACAATGTAAATGAATATTCAGAGAGGTGTCTAGACCAAGCATCATAAATTTTAAAATATCCATGTTTATTTCTTATTACAATTTTTTTTTGTTTTTTGGTGTGTTTTTCTTATTACAATTTTAAAAGGAGATATTTTAATTATTGTGACCATCTTAATTAAAAAGTATAAACTTATTACAAAAGTAGTACAGATTTATAGTAAAAATAGATCATCAAAACAAAGAAGATACAAACCATTGAAAATTAATTATCTTTTGTGGTTAATCCTTTGGGTCCTTTAAAATGAAAAAATGCAGACAATCAGAAATGCAGTCTTATCACTTGCTGTGTGTCACCACAAATCTTGAACTTTTTTTCATGTCATTATATATTCTTCCATAACATAATTTTAATGGACCTAGTGTTTACCCAAAAGCAGACTTTTGAACTATAGAATTATTATTGCAAATTATTCTCTATGTATTTATAAATAACACTTATAGAAAAGCATCTTTATAGATAAATATTGGCATACAAACACAGTTTTTTAAGAATACTTTTCTAGAAGTAGAATTACTTTTTCAAAATGTATACACAGCCAAAATACTCCTTATAATTGTCAAATTGACCATTATGTGTCAGTGTCATATACTGAACAACTGAAGGGTCATCATTCCCAGAGTCAAAAATGTGAAGGCCCATACCTCACACTAAGCACCCTGAGTGATCAGGGTGCCAAGCCGGTGGGGTTCTGGTGAAGGTTCACTTCTGAGCTGCAGGTGGCCATTTTCTTATTGTACCCTCACATGGTGGTGGAAAGAGAGAGCTCTCCCGGGTCCCTTACATAAGGGCACTAATCCCACTCATGAGGGCTCAACTTTATGACCTAATTACTTCCCTAATATCATCACATTGGGGGTTAGGATTTCAACATATGAATTTTAAGGGGACACAAACCTTCAGCCCATTGCACTGAGTTCACATTCCCATGAGCAATAGATGAGAGTTTACTTTTCCCCCTGCTCTTCCCAATCAGGCACATTCTCGTCTTTTGATGTTATCACTTTTATACATGAAATAAGGTAATTAATGGGTAGCAATGTGTATTTCTTTTATTTCTAGTATGGCTTATTCTTTCTTTCAGTTTTTTATTATATCTCCACATTTCTTATGAGAAATTGCTAGTCATATCCTTTGCACATTTTTTACTATTTCATCTTTTTTAGTGATCTGTAATAACTTTTTGTATAGTAAGTTTCTTAGTTCTTTTCAAATATATGTTGCAAGGAGTTTCCCATTTTGTCATTTGTGTTTGTGGTATTATTCCTTTATAATCAAGTCAATGAGGAACGGTAGAAAGACAAAAGAAAAATGAAAGATAAATGTAAAAATAGAAAGAATGGAAGGAAGGAAAGAAGGGAGGGAGGGAAGGTAACTGGAAGGAGGAAACGAATAAAGGTAAAAAAGAAAGAAGAAACACTTTTAATTAGAGAATGAAGTTGAAAACTAAAAAACTCAAAAATTACCTTTATTTTAAGCCTATATACTTGATCCCATAAGATATTATCCTGTTTCTAAATAGGATTATTCTTAGTTCTCCTCAGACACTTTTTAGGCAAAGCAATGTGCTTCCTGATTTGCAAAGTATGGTAGGGAAAAAAATGCCCTTCCCTCAAGGATGCCTTAAGCCTCAGAACCTGTGAATATGCTAGGTCACATTACAAAGGGGAAATAAGATTGCAGATGAGATTTAGGTTTCTAATTAGCTGACTGAAAGATGGGGACATTATCCTATGTTACTTGAGTGGGCTCAATATAATCACAAGGGTCCTTAAAAGTTAGAAGAAGGAGAGGGGCGCCTGGGTGGCTCAGTCGTTAAGCGTCTGCCTTCGGCTCAGGTCGTGATCCCAGGGTCCTGGGATCGAGCCCCGCATCGGGCTCCCTGCTCAGCGGGAAGCCTGCTTCTCCCTCTCCTGCTCCCCCTGCTTGTGTTCCCTCTCTCGCTGTGTCTCTCTCTGTCAAATAAATAAATAAAATCTTTAAAAAAAAAAAGTTAGAAGAAGGAGGTAGAAGAGAGTCAGTGGGAGATATGGCTACGGAACAATGTTCAGAGGGATGTGGTCACCGACTTTGAAGATGGAAAAGAGGGGCCATGAGCTGAAGAATATGGCCTCTAGTAGCCAGAAAGGCAAGGAAACAGATTCTCCCCAAGAGCCTTCAGGAGGAGCGTAGCCCTGCGGACATCTTGATGCTAGCCCACTGAGATGCAGGTCAGACCTCAAACCACACAACTAAGATGACAAATTTGTGTTGTTTTAAGTCATTACATGTGTGGAAGTTCATTATAGCAGCACTAGCAAACTAATTCACCAGTTGTCTTTGCATAAGTCAAAGAAACACACACAAAAACCTGCTTACCCAGTCTGAATTGTACATTTTTTTTTCCACAAATGGCACATTCATTGTAGAGAAAAAAACTACAAAGTGAAAGAATTCAGAAATTTCTTTAATCATGGATATTTATGGTGACTTGGCACATTGGTGCACATTTGTACACCTTTAATGTGTGGATCCCATTGATGTTTAGAATTATACAAGACATGTTCTCTGTAATGTGACATAAATGAGTTGACTGCCTTCTTAGGAATTGGGTGCTAACCATTTCCACTTGATGGGCCTCAAAAGCTACAAACACATTTTGCCTTCAATGAAAATCCAGTGAAGTGTTGCTGTAACCAAGCAACCCGAACACAGGAACAAGCAGCAGGCATAGACTGAAAGCAATCTGTCCCTTCAAAAGGCAGAACTGTGCAGTGTGTGTAGCAAATGCTTATAAACAGCAGAACACATAAAGACCTAGGGACACGAACCTTGACTAAGCAGAGTTTGATCTCATTAGGAGGTTCTGATAAAACAAAGGCAAGACAAAATGCAGCTTGGAGAAGGGAGATGCTGTAGGCATCTTTACAGAGATCCCCGCATGGTGCTTCCGAAAGACTTTCAAACATCCCGGGTAGACTGGTTTCTGTTCCATGGGTGAAAACATTGAGGCAAATGGTGGGGGCGGGGAGAAAAAAAACCCTTTTGACATACAAGTGTATGAATGAAATAATTCCTAATAAGACCCAGGGGTAAGAATAAAGATAAAAATAAGCAATGGAGTAAATGAAATCCTCCAAGTTTTATTCTTCTTCATCTATGGCCCTAACTTGGACCCTCAGCTACAGGCTTTTGAAGTTTTCACCTTCAACTGCTATTCACTCCATAATCCAGAGCAATTAGTGATTTCCAATACCCTGTTACAGCTGTCACTGTTGGGGTTATAGAGAACTCTTTGATGGGTCCAGCATGGTTACTGAAACCAGTGTGTATTTGATCACATGACTCCCATGACACTTTGCAGCCCTTGTCTTACTTGACTGGGCAGCCTTTATCCCATTGACCGTTCTGTCTTCTCCTTCTCTTCCTGCCAGACCTCTCTGGCGTACTCGCCTGTACACAGGCCATCTCCAGCTGACATCTCTAGGCATCTCCAACTCAACACATCTAAGACTAAATTCAAACCCCTTCACCCCACCCCATCTGTCTCCTCTGAAATCCAATATCTCAGTAATTGGTGCCATTATGTGCCCTGTTTGCCAAGCCAGAAACAGCAGAACCATGTGGATTTTTTTTAAGTAGTGCCTTTTATTTATTGATTTATTTATAAATTAATGAGATTTGAGTGCTCCTCTTGACCAAGGACCAGTTGGGGCGGGATGGAGAGGGACAACCTTTGGCTTATTTTTATTTTTTTTAATTTCTCCTAGTCTTACCAATTGCCTTGCAGAAAGTGGGTTTAGCAATTTGTTAGATTCCGTAGGTCCAGGTTTTCAACTTAATGGAAGAGCTTTGCACTGCAAGGATGTCCCCTTTATCAGTCATTCTTTGTATGGCATTTCTGCTTTGTCAAGTTTCACAGGAAGCCATGAGCATACAAACATCTTCCATACTTCATGGAAATCCTGAAAAGCTTAGAGGACTTTATTTTGGTTAATAATATTTCCTCTCTCTGCAAATGCAAATTGCTCCTAGAAGCCCTTAGTAATGAAATATTTAAAAGATAAGGGATACAGAAGAAGCCTGTGTGAAAGAATTAAGCCTTAAGACAGAGGACTCAAGAGCACATGAAATAAAAGCCACAATAAGATTGTCATAATTGTTCTGCTTGACAGACCCACCCATTTGACAAAGGAATTTCAGATACCCATCCTTTTTTACCCTGGTGAGTGGAGAAGCTGCCTTAATAGCCCTAAGGGTAACTTTCTCCTTCATAACACACTTCTTTTTCCATGCAATCCACAGGCCTCTTCGAAGAAATTTTCCATCCACGGACATGTCTCTTAGCCAATCTTAGGGTCCTAACCATGGGCCATGGTAACTGTGCCATCCAGCCGCATGATAGATGGGCGATTTCCAGCACAGAAGGAAACATATATCTTACAAAGACAATGACTGTTCCTCAGTCCCAGTAACCATCTGGTGTGGGCACCCCTCACCAGCATTAACATTGACCAGATATCACCAAGTAGCTCAGCTTGGATATCGAAAAAGTGGGACATTTTTCCTCCAGCACACAATATCGGTACTTGAGAACAATGGTTCTCCAACTGCAGCTTGCATGAGCATTACCTGGAGGGCTTGTTAAAAAAGTGTTAGGTCCCTCCCCTGAGCTTCTGCTTTGATAGATCTTTAGTAGAACCTGAGAATTTGCATTTCTAACAAGTCCCCAGCTGATGATGATGATGCTGGTCCAGAGACCACACTTAACAGTTCTGTGGGGTTTTGTAATCTGTTTTTATACCATTTGCTTTCCAAAAGACTGCATTCATTATGGAAACTCTGGATAAAGGAGTAAGACCAGTCTTGAATCATTGCAAAATCGTGGCATACTCTGTTTTTCAGCAAACTCTGTCTTCCATTAAAGTAGGTGAAGTAGATATTACAGACTTCAAAGTAGGTTAGACACGTCCTTAAAGGGGTTTCTGATATGTACAAAACTATTACTGAAAACTGGTTTTTCAAGGGAAATCAGTTGGTTTTCACACTCATCTGTGGTCAAAATAAGAACTTCGGTCATATTTGTACTTTTTGTGCAGAACTCAACAGAGTAATCTGACAGAGAGGGGTGCAGTGAATAAAACCAGCATCCATTATGAAATTAACATCAAAGAGGCCCCATGAGATGAAATGGAGCCTCCGCCGCTGCATGATTTCTGACGAGGAAGGGAGGGAGTTTTTCTGGAATCAGCATTTCTGAACATACAGAACAATACCACCTGATGGACTGACCTCTATTTTGAAATGATATTTGTATCACTTTGACTAAGAACCTTTTATTTGATTTTCGTCCTCTAACAAAGAAGCATGATGCTTGAAGAACTGTTAAAAGGGCAGTGGCTCTGTGCCCATGCTCCATCAGTCCCCTAACTGCTTCCAAATGTTGAGTGGCATGGCTCCTATCTCCATAGGCTTATCCTCTTCTTTCATATATTGCTTTTTTGTTCCCCAGTTTTGTTAGACAAAAATTCTTGCTAGAAATATGCTGTGTAAATATGGCTCAAATGAGTACATTTTATAGAATAATGTTGAACTAAACTGGATTTCATTAATAAGTAACAGCACATTAGGTGCTTTGTAGACCAAAATTACTCTGCGCTGGATTTTAATATAAATAATACCAAAATATTAAGGCATGCATTTTATAGTTTATTAATAAATTTCTCTTATGAAAAATGTTCTCTCTCAAAAGCTGGTGTGTCATTTTCTGCTTAAAGTTGTTTAGTAACCCTGTAATTTTCAGCATAGAATTTAAATTCTTCAATCTGAGGTATTAGGATTCCCCAGAGAAACAGAACCAATAGTGGATATAGATATAGATATAGATATAAATATAGATGTAGATAAAATTTATTATAAGGAATTGGCTCATGCAACTATGGAGGCTGCCAGATCCCAAGACCTGCAGTCAGCAAGCTAGAGACCCAGGAGAGCAGATGGCAGAGTTCCTGGGCGAGTCTGAAAACCTAAGAGCCAGGAAAACCAATGACGTCATTTCCATTCAAATGCCTGCAAGCTTGAGACCCAGGCAGAGCCAGGGTTTCTGTTTGAGTCCAAAGGCAGGAAAACCACAATCCCCCAACACAAATGCATCCGGGTAATGGTTCCGTCTTCCTTGTGGGAGGGTCAACCTTCTTATTGGATGAGGCCCACCCACATTACCAGCGCTATCTGCTTTACTCAGTCTACCAATTCAGATGTTAATTTCATTCTGAAATTTCTTTCAGACGCACCCAAAGTCATGTGTGACACATGTCTGGGCATTCCATGGCCCAGTTACATTGACACATGCAATTGACCATCATACCCAGCAAGGAAGATTATCCGGCTAGAACAGGCCAGTTTACCCACAGTTCCCCCGTAACTCCTCCCTTCAGCCACTCGGAAGCTAGTTTTATTTCCTTAAAAGCATCTTGGCTGTTCATATCCATGTGTTTTCACAGATGTTTTTCCCTTTGTTTCAGTGTCATTATCCTTTTCTTAGTTTGAATCCCCCGACCCAGAAACAAGAATTCATGTGGAAGTCATTTGGGAGATGATCCCAGGAATCACCAGCAGGAGAGTGGGAAAGAAGGGCTGGAAAGGGAAGGAAGGCAGTAGGGCTAAATTATAATTTTTTCTAATTTTATTTTATTTTATTATGTTATGTTAGTCACCATACATTACATCATTAGGGTTTTTTTTTTAATTTTTTTTATTCTTATGTTAATCCCCATACATTACATCATTAGTTTTAGATGAAGTGGTCCATGGTTCATTGTTTGCACATAACACCCAGTGCTCCATGCAATACACGCACCCTCCTTAATACCCATCACCAGGCTAACCCCTCCACCCACCCACCCCCAAAACCCTCAGTTTGTTTCTCAGAGTCCATAGTCTCTCATGGTTCGTCTCCCCCTCTGAAATCCCCCCTTCATTTTTCCCTTCCTTCTCCTAATGTCCTCCATGTTATTCCTTATGTTCCACAAATAAGTGAAACCATATGATAATTGACATTCTCTGCTTGACTTATTTCACTTAGCATAATCTCCTCCAGTCCCATCCATGTTGATGGAAAAGTTGGGTATTCATCCTTTCTGATGGCTGAGTAACATTCCATTGCATATATGGACCACATCTTCTTTATCCATTCATCTGTTGAAGGGCATCTTGGCTCTTTCCACAGTTTGGCTACTGTGGACATTGCTGCTATGAACATTGGGGTGCATACGGCCCTTCTTTTCACCACATCTGTGTCTTTGGGGTAAATACCCAGGAGTGCAATTGCTGGGTCATAGGGTAGCTCTATTTTTAATTTTTTGAGGAACCTCCACACTGTTTTCCAAAGTAGCTGTACCAACTTGCATTCCCACCAACAGTGTAAGAGGGTTCCCCTTTCTCCACAACCTCTGCAACATTTGTTGTTTCTTGCCTTGTCAATTTTTGCCATTCTAACTGGTATAAGGTGGTATCTCAATGTGGTTTTGATTTTAATTTCCCTGATGGCTAATGATGATGAATATTTTTTCATGTGTCTATTAGCCATTTGTATGTGTTTTTTGGAGAAGTGTCTGTTCATGTCTTCTGCCCATTTATTGACTTGATTATTTGTTTTTTGGGTGTTGAGTTTGAGAAGCTCTTTTTTTTTTTAAGATTTTTTATTTATTTATTTGACAGTGAGAGACAGTGAGAGAGGGAACACAAGCAGGGGGAGTGGGAGAGGGAGAAGCAGGCTTCCCACTGAGCAGGGAGCCCGATGCGGGGCTCGATCCCAGGACCCTGGGATTATGACCTGAGCTGAAGGCAGACGCTTAATGACTGAGCCACCCAGGCGCCCCGAGAAGCTCTTTTTATAGATCTTGGCTATCAGCCCTTTGTAGTGTCATTTGCAAATATCTTCTCCCATTCTGTGGGTTGCCTCTTTATTTTGTTGACTGTTTCCTTTGCTGTGCAGAAGCTTTTTATCTTGATGAAGTCCCAAAAGTTCATTTTTGCTTTTGTTTCTCTTGCTTTTGGGGACGTGTCTTGAAAGAAGTTGCTGTGGCTGATGTCGAAGAGGTCACTGCCTATGTTCTTTAGGATTTTGATGGATTCCTGTCTCACGTTGAGGTCTTTCATCCATTTTGAGTTTATCTTTGTGTATGGTGTAAGAGAATGGTTGAGTTTCATTCTTCTGTATATAGCTGTCCAATTTTCCCAGCACCATTTATTGAAGAGACTGTCTTTTTTCCATTGCATATTTTTCCTGCTTTGTCAGAGATTATTTGACCATAGAGTTGATGAATATGGATTCCAAAATTCTCAACAAAATCCTAGCTAATAGGATCCAACAATACATTAAAAGGATCATCCACCACGACCAAGTGGGATTTATCTCTGGGATGCAAGCGTGGTTCAACATTCACAAATCAATCAATGTGATAGAACACATTAATAAGAGGAGAGAGAAGAACCATATGGTCTTCTCAATTGATGCAGAAAAAGCATTTGATGAAATACAGCATCTTTTCCTGATTAAAATTCTTCAGAGTATAGGGATAGAGGGAATATTCCTCAATTTCATAAAATGCATCTATGAAAAACCCACAGCGAATACCATTCTCAATGGGGAAAAGCTGAGAGCCTTTCCCTTAAGATCAGGAACACGACAAGGATGCCCATTCTCGCCACTATTGTTCAACATAGTATTAGAAGTCCTAGCAACAGCAATCAGACAACAAAAAGAAATAAAAAGTATTCAGATTGGCAAAGAAGAAGACAAACTGTCTCTCTTCACAGATGACATGATACTTTATGTGGAAAATCCAAAATACTCCACCCCTAAATTACTAGAACTCATACAGCAATTCAGTAATGTGGCAGGATACAAAATCAATGCACAGAAATCAGTTGCTTTCTTATACACTAACAGTGTACCTGTGGAAAGAGAAATTAGAGAAACGATTCCATTTACAATAGCACCAAAAACCAAAAGATACCTTAGAATAAACCTAACCAAAAAGGTAAAGGATCTATACTCTGGGAACTTCAGAACACTCATGAAAGAAATTGAAGAAGACACAAAAAGATGGAAAAACATTCCATGCTCATGGATTGGAAGAAAAAACATTGTTAAAATGTCTATGCTACCCAGAGCAATCTATACCTTCAATGCCATCCCGATCAAAATTCCAATGACATTTTTCAAAGTGCTGGAACAAACAATCATAAAATTTGTATGGAATCAGAAAAGACCCTGAATCGCCAAGGAAATGTTGAAAAAGAAAAACAAAGCCGGGGGCATCATGTTGCCTGATTTCAAGCTATATTACAAAGCCGTGATCACCAAGACAGCCTGGTACTGGCACAAAAACAGACAGATAGACCAATGGAACAGAATAGAGAACCCAGATATGGACCCTCAACTCTATGGTTAAATTATAAATTAAATTAACCATTGGCTCAATCCCAGGGTTAGGGGGGAGGGGAAGACTCTGGGAGAAGCTTCTGAATTAGCCCACTTGAGAAGCAAGGGAACTAGAGTACTTACATGCAAATCCTGGCAGTCACTTGTGAAAGGCTGCCCTCTTGGGGGTGTTAATTCCCTGATATTTCTCCAGTGGCCTCCAGCAGCCCAGAGAAAGCCCTCAGGCAGAGACCCAGGGGCTGGTGGCTGGAAGTCAAGCTGGCAAGCACTGAAGTGTCAAGGAACAAGGGGGTGTAGGCAGGGCACCCGCATCTGCCAGAAATGCACTGCAGCCTTTCCTTCCCCCTAGCTAATTCTAACTCACCCTTTAGGATTCAACTGAAATGTCACCTCTTCTGGAAATCCTTCATAGACCTTCTCTCTGACTTAGCTGCTTCTTGTCTGTTTCCCAGTGAAACCTTTGCCTACCTGCATCAGAGAATCTGTTACTTCCTCTTCTGATTGCTGCTTCCACTTCTTTGTGAGCTTTTTGAGGGAATAGAATGTCAACTCTATCTTCAAGGTCTTCCATAGTTCTGACATGTGGTCTTGGTCAATAAATGGTTAAGTAGTAAAAGTAGTAATAATAATGACACCATAACACTAATAGCCAGTATTTATTGAATGCTCATTCCATGTATGCACTTCACATGTATTACGTATTACCAGCTCTAGAAAGTTAGTACTTTTATTATCCCTATTTCTCAGATAAGAAAGCTGAGGTATAGGTTTACATAATTTGCCCAAGATTGCACAGCTATATATGGTTTGGCCTGATCTGAATCCAGATCCTGGGTATACTGTTAACCACTATATGGATAAATGAATGGAAATGAATGAACAAATGGATAATAACATCAAGTCTGATCCTTCAACACCTGGGAACATTCTAGGGATGATGCTATCAGTAGAGTCTATATAGTCCCTGGAAGCAGCTATCCCTCCCCTGACATCTTTTGTAATGGCACTGGCTACTCTATTATATGTTCAAATGTATCTGCATGTCTTACTTTCCTTACTAATGATAAATTTCTAGGCAACTGCATAATCTGGTATTTTCTATTTCCCCAGACATAAAGCCACACATACAAAAGGTTACCAATGAGTGTTTGCCACATGGACAAATGGATACATAGTTGACAAGCAAAGGGATCTTTGACTCTTCCTTTATCTTTCCCTGGAAACTGTGGAGACTCTTTTCCATCCCACTCTGAGATTCCAGAAAGTCTGTTGTCAAAGAGATGGTTCTAGATATTTTAGATGGCTCTGAAAAATAAAATTTTGTTTAAATATATTAAGTTCAGGGAAGAATCTGTGAAGAGTTTACTTTGTAACATTTTGGTAATCATTTGGTTAGAAAATTATATTTCTGAGAGAAAGACATTCTTTCTCCCAAAATTCTATTCATAGAAAAAAATGAAAGAAATAAATTATATAGAAAATCACTACTGTTTCTAACTATTTGAATGGAAGAAAATTTACTTCTTGAAAAATTAACCATGGCCATCAAGAATTACTTTCCTAAAACTTCAAATTAAATGCATTTTCCATTCCCAGTGACTGGTATATCTATAATCTTCATTCATAATTAGCACTTTGAAGAGTGTCACATTGAATAAATTTGGCTCAGAAATTACTAAATTTAAAGCATATATCCAAGAGGAAATTACAAATCGTTACTGAGTCCTCATTGTTTGCAAATCATCACATAGATCCACGCTGTCCTGATATGTAAGAGATAGATAGGAAATACAAACACGGGAATTCTCTAATTTGACTAAAAAATCAGATAAAATTAAAAATAAAACCTCAAAAATTTTATTCCGCAGAAATTTCTTTATGGATTTTAGTGTATAAAATTAATTGCATTACGTACCAGGGAATACAAAGGAACATAAGACATAGTCTTTAACTTTGCAGAATTTGTGATCTAGAGATGGGCATCTGCCAGACAGATATGTTAACAAGTAGACTTATGATTTGGTGGTAAAAATAACTAATATATAGCACTTAATATTTCAGTAGCTGTCCTAGTGCTTTATGTAACCTTATCTCATTTAATCCTTGCAATAACTCTATGTAGGAGGCATTATTATCCCACTTTATAGCTGATGAACCTAAAACTCAGAACTGTTTGGTAACTTTTCCAAGGTCACATGCCTAATGAATGGGTGGGTGGAGGAGCTGTATGCAGACCTCAGCCCAAAGGTCCTTAAAGTTGATATTCAGAAGGCGTTAAAAATAAGGTACACTGAAGAGAAGACTATTCACTCAAACTTGGTTGGAGCAGATGTTATGGTACCACAGTTTGGCCTTGAAGGATGAGTGTGAACAGAGATGGAGAAGGCATTGCTTCCAGGACTGAGGTGGGTAGAGGAAACTAGCAGAGATCTTAGAAAACAGAATTAAGTGGTGCGTGAGTGAAGGTGGTAGCATGAGTGGAACAGAGGAGGGGAAACCAAGGAAAGTGGTCAGAACCAGATACTGCTGGCCTTGAGTGTAACCCCCAAAGAGTCTAAGACCTTTCTCATTAGGCAGACAGGAGTCACAGAACAGTTGTGAACCAGATCAGAGCTGTATTTGAAGATTGATTTGGCAGCTATGTGTAAAAGAAGTTGGAATCAGGGGTGGGAAAAAGAGAAGAGCAGGGTAAGAAACCACAAAATAGGGAAGTCTGAATTTGAGCTGTAGTGATGTGAAAGAGAGGAAAAAACATGGAAAGAAGACAGGATTCGGACTGCCTGGATGTGAGCAACAGTGAAGAAGAGATGACAACACGTCAAGAGTTCAAAAAGCAACTGTGTCACCCAGAGCGCAGAGGACGCATGGGTCCTTGCCCAATTACAGGGGGTTTCACTGGGATGAGGGGAGTTGAATGGAAATGATAGGACTGGGGTGGGTTGGGAGAGGGGCACTTGAACTTCCATGGTTAAAGATTTGGATTTGCAGGTATAGCAAACTAGCATTTTTCACTGTGCAGTGCAGAGATTGGACACAGGGTCAGCAGACACCCAAATGGCGAGCTTCACATTTCTAGATACCTGAGGCGAGGGTGCATCCTTTCCCTGGATGCAGAAAGTAAGGCATTTAAAGTGTGTTTTATTTTTGTCCTTTTGAAATGACCGAAGTGACTGTGCATAACTTAAGCAAGACAAATTATTGCATATATAGTTTTGTTAGACAGATATAACAATTTTTAAAAGGAAATGTAAACCCTAGATGTTAAAATTGTGCTCTAATTCTATTTACATTACATTACACTAATTTAGCATAATAATACAAGACAATAGAAATGCATGATTTACTACTCTTTTCTACTGAGTTGTTTTCTTGCCTTTGAATTTTTATTAGATTGGAGAATTCTGGGGTTTCTAGCTTTCATACGAGTTTTTCTTTGTCTTTTCCCTTTTTTTTAATAGATGATAATAATGAAGAAGAAGGTGTTGACATGAAAGAAGATTCAGGTATTAACTTTATGATTTATTCATAGAGCATAGACAAAGACCATTGTGTTGTTAATGTACGCCTCACATTTTTTCAAAGAAGAACATAATAAGGTTAATAAAATCGGTGAAGGGGATTAAGAGTACACTTATCCTGATGAGCGCTGAGTACTATATGGAATTGTTGAATCACTATATTGTATACCTGAAATGAATATAACACTGCATGTTAACTATACTGGCATGAAAAGACAAAAAAATAAAATGTACACTCAAGGTCATAAAATAAGAAAGTAGTTATGCTAACTCTTACAGCTAATACAATTAGCATATTTAAGAAGTAAACTTTCAGCTTTCTGAAAGCTGAGGTATAAATGGAACCTGTTGTTATAACGAATAGAGCTGTGTAGCAAATCACCCCAAAGCTTAGTGATTAAAGCATCTGCTTATTATGCTCATATATTCTGTGGGTCAGGAATTCAGACAGAGCACAGCAGGGCTGACTTGATCCTGCTGCTCTACAAGGTCTGAGGCCTCATCAGGAAGCCTGATGGCTGGGGGGCTGGAATCCTGTGAAGATTTGTTCACTCAATGTCTGGCCGGCGATTGATATCGGCTCTCGGCTGAGACCACAGCTGGGGCAGTTTTCTGAAACATCTATGCATGGCCTCTTTCTATAACCTGGGCTTCCTCTCAGCATGGCAGCCAGGCTCCAGAGAGAGCAAAGTGAGCCAGCAGGAGCTGTAACCTTTTTAAGCTTCAGCCTCGGGAGTCCAACAGAATGACTTCCACAGAACTCTTTTTGGAACAGTCATTAAGAAGCCTGCCCAGGCTCATGGGGAGAGAAAGTAGTCTCAATCTCCTGATGGGGAGCAGTGAAGTTTTATAGAGCACATGGGACCTGAAAACTTGCCATGGCCATCTTTGGTACATATATTTGGTGCATCTGATATATTTTTCTCACTATCAGAAATTAAGATGTGTGCCTACTCCTCAAGAAAGACCAGTGTTTGATGAGGGAAATCTAGTGATCGCAAACATTGGATCTGGCCTAAGGGGGCCACTCAGTATATGCTTGTTAATGAATGCATGAATCAATAGGCCTGAATTCAATCCTAGCTCCTCCATTTATGGACTTGGGGTAAAAGTTTTCTCTATAGGCCTCAGGGTACACCTCTGGGGCCAATAACTCTTACCATACAGTCTTGTTTGGGAATTAAATGAGATATCATACCTGACATGTTTCTTGGATCTTAGTAAACACTAAATTATCCCTTCTTTCTTTCTCCTCTAGATATTGAAAGAGTATAGAACTTAATTCCATAGTATAAGAACTCCATGTTCCCCATTTTGGCAACCACACTGTTCTAGGCATCAAATGGGGCCAAGTTTTAAAATTAAAATCGGTATCTCAGAGGTCCTAATTTTGTTTAACCTGCTATTCGATGCCAGAATGCCAACCATTATTCACCGACAACCTCAGTCTGAGCATCTCCATTAACGGGGAACAATTTAAATTCTGAGGTAAACGATCTCTGTTAGTCAAGGTTTGGTTAAAATGGTCCTTTCTCCTGGTTAAGTTAAATCTCTCTTCCTCCCCTGATCTCCCACTGTCTTCGTGGAAAGATACCAACAGGTCTTTTCTTCATAACAGCTTACTGGAGCAATGACCATAACTCGTGTCTAGCTTCTAGCTTCTTCTCTGGTCCAAACATGCCTGAGTCCTGTGGTTCCCTTGGTCTCCCCAGGTCAGTGGATTCAGAGGGCAAGGGAAGTCAAGGGAAGATCTACAAGCCAGGAGCAGGAAACTGCTGTAATAACAGTTGTCAGTTCCCTGTCTGTGTATCCTTGGTACCCGCTTGTTGCTTTACAATATCAACAGCGGTCTAAGGAAAGTTCCTGTGACCCTCAGCTGAGTGTTGTTTGCTGGTCAGAAAAGCAAACTCAAAGTGCCAGGGAGTTAATTTGTCTGGAGTAGCCCTCAGCCAACAACAGGCAAGAGTTGGTGGACTTGAGCAGGACACCTCTGAGGCAGGTTATGTTTCAGCGCTGTCCAGTAGAAATAGGATGGGAGCCTCAAATGGGAGCCTCCTGTTTAACTTCAGATTTTCTAGTAATCACATTGGAAAAAGTAAAGAGAAACAAATGAAATTAATTTAATACTATTTTATATAATATATCCAGAATATTATCATTTCAACAAGTAATCAATATAAAAATTAAATGACCCTGATATTTTACATTCTCTTTTTTCGATACTGAGTTTTGAAATGTGTGTGCATTTTACATTCATGTCTCAGTTCAGACTAGACACATTCCACATATCCATTGGCAAAGTGTGGTATTGGACAATGAGATTCTGTACCATCACCCAGAGGTCCCCAGTGGAACTTGCTCACACCCAGTATTGGCTGCCTTCCCTTTCCTGTCTCCCTTCCCTACTCCCCTCTGGCACTTTCTGGGATAATTTCTTAAGTGAAGTATTTGAACTCCAACCCTTGTCTCAGCGTCTTCTGAGAAAATCCAACCTGAGACAAGGACTCTGCTTGTCTTTTGTAAAACATAAAGCCCAAGGTGAAATTTCAATTAGAATATCCATTCCCATGACCATGAGAGATGTCTTATTGCTTAAAAGAACCATATGTTGAAAAGAGACTTTAAGTGGTCACCCCACCTTGGATTAAATTCCGTGAATTTAATGTCAATTTTTGCTATTCTCCTTTATCCTGCTCACGTGAAGTATCCTTGGAATATCCTTCAGCTGTGGGGAGTACTGCCCTTTCAGCCGGCCAGTTTAAGGACCTTATCTTGCTAAGGATCATTTGCCTAAGTGCCATAAGTACACATTTCTAGGCAGGGGGAGTTGACTTCTTAATGAGATGCAGCTAGCTATCCAAACCACTGAGTGATTTTAAGAAAATCATTATTAATGCTAATGCAGAGCCCACAAGGTTGGAGTCAGCATATGAGGTTTGGGGGACTTTAATTGGATCATCAGTTCTGATCTTAGTGTCATCAGGTTTCCTGGGGGTTTTGTGCAGCAGTTGGATGCAGCTGTTAAAGTCATACTCGATGGCCCAAAGATGCTAAGTCACTAGGCCAGAATGGGCTTGGGAAGCTGCTCTCCATTTCCTAATATCTGAGTGCTGAAATCATGAGGGATTTCTGTGCAGAATGGTTCCATGATGTGCCACTGGCCTTGCCAGACACTGGTGAGGAGGCTGGCTTCAGTTCAGATCTCATACTCGGGCATGTTGGTCTCTAAGACGGGTCTCTAACCAGACCATTAGGCCCTGCCTGTCCTCTGCCCAGTGTTGCCTGTATTGCACGTAGAAATGCTGGAGGGATTTTTACGAATGCAGCTGACATTAGTGAAGGGCTACTTGGGAGAATAACTGGCCAACAAATGCTAGTAAATGATAGTGAATAACAATCTGAATACCAAAAACCAGTAAGATGCTGGTAAACCGACTCTCTGGATGAAGGGAACCCCCACTGGGGGAGTTTGCATATTTCGTTATTATAAATACACCCACTGTGGTGGTGTTCAAGCTACCAAACATGAGATCAATGAATGCGGGAGTTGAGGAGAGAGAGGTATAGTCAGCTGGCTCACGTCATCCCCAGCACACGTCTGCTGAACCAGATTTTAATCAGGATGTACCTTGTGCCAGTCGCTCAACATACATGAAGTCATTTAAGATATGCACAACCCTAGGAGGCAAGGATTAGTAACTACACAAGGCTTAAGAGGAATTAGTTCCTGGCTTAAGTAGGAGAGCCGTAAGTGTGTCTGACCCCAAAGCTCACACCCTTGTACTCCGTCTCCAGACTCTAAAAGTAAGTAGAGGCAGGAGCATCTCAGATGGTGTGAGACAAGTTCATCCTCAAGGTGAGGCTCTGCCCCCATGGGGAAAATGACAGAGACAGGCTGGCTTAAATGCTTAGGATTCCCTTTAAGTCCTTTATCAGTTTCTTTAATCCTAGCATAGAGGACAGAAAATCAACAGCCACCTATGACAATTCAGCTACATGACAGTGAGGAGCACAGTTAAGTTCTTCAGGCGGCAAAGCTATGCTCAGAGCAAAGCTCCAGGTCCCCACCCTCTGCCAAAGAGAGAGGCAACATAGATAATATGATACGCTGCCAAGGAGAAGTATGGGGTGCTTTGGAGGAATGTTCCTTCAGCTTCTCCAGACCAAGAGGGAGCGTTATTTCTGCTGAACCACAAGTAGAAATCTGGGCACAGAGGCCATGTGTATCAGTGACTTTCATTTGAATGCCTCCGTGGCTGTTACGAAATGATACTAATGTCATAGATGACTATTGATAATTAACATGTATCCATGCCCACTAACTACCCAAGGAGGGCCCTGTTACTTTTTAAAAATGAAGTACAAGTCCTTTTTGGGTACTTACCTCAAAACGTGGACAAATAGAGACAAATAGATGTCTTTCAGGGATGTCTCACCCATTCCCCAAGAATTCCTATTCAGGTTGGGAAATCAGGTTCATTATCAAAAACTCACTTTCAGGAAATGCTGGTTTGGGGTTGAATCCCCAGCATTGGGAGCACTCCTCTTAGTCCCTGTTGTAGATGATGCATTTCAGAAGCATCTTCCAGAGAGTCTTAAGAGTTTCCTTCCAGGGAGATCATAAGTGTTGCTTTGCCCATTTTATGCATCCTTTTGAGCACAGCATCTGTGCTCAGTGAGCTGTTCCAAGCATCTCATTTCTGGTTTTGCTGAACCCATTCTGAAGGGTCAATATCCATCTCACACCTGGTGACAGAAGTTTGGGGGAGTTGCTAATGTAATCATTGGCAGAATTTTTCACCCTGGCCATGGTAACGATCTTGGATGTGACTTACTTGCAACCAGAGAAAGCCTAACTTAGTGCCCAAAAACCTTTGTAGTCCATAATGCCAAAGTTTTTAATAGCACATCTATCAAATGCAATTTTTTGTTCTGTTCCTTTTTTAATAAATGGGAAAAGAAAAATGAGTCGCCATAGCACTGTAGTGTAATTTTAGAATCCTGGCATAAGGCGACAGCTGCTAAGAGAGTAAGAATTAGGCATGAGCCCCATTATATCTTGGCCTTAAAGAAAGGCCTGGGTAAGGGGGGAAAGAAAACCGAATTGGAAATGAAATTCGCAAGACACTACTAGGTACCAGGGACACAAGAGAGATTAGGAAAGACAAATGTCCTTTTCTCAAGGAACTTACATTCTAGGAGGTGGGATGGGGAAGGGAGACATACAATAAAGAAAGAAGGGGACAAGATAATTTCAGATACATCAAGTGATGTATTTGAGAGAGATTTCCCTTTGCAAGCACCCTTCGTGTTAGGAATTAGCAGAGGGCCTTTCTTGGGAGCTGAGTTTGATTTGAGATTAATAGGTGAGAAGGAGGTAGACACATGAGTGTGTGTTTTTGGAGGGGGAGGGGAGAAAAACAACAGATGTGATGATTCTAAGGCAAAAACCAGCCTAGTAATGACAAGAACACACAAAGACAGACAAAGTGCAAGTGGGAGACGAGGCTAGAGCAGAGGTAGAGCCTGAGGGCCATGTTGTCCTGGCCCATGGAATTGGATTTGGATCTTAATCTAAGACCAGTGGTATTTAAACAGGTGAGCAACGGGATCGGCTTTATGTTTAGAAGATAACTCTGGCTGCTACATGGAGAAAAGCTAGTTTTAGGGAGTTTAGAAAGCCAGAACGTTACTATAGGAACTCAGGTAAGAGAGGCTGCTGGTTTGGATTAGGGTGATGATTGCAAAGGATAAGCACAGTGCATGAATATGGGATATTTTGGAGCAGAGCTGATAGGACTTATGATGACCTTCCTGGAAGAGTGACCGAAAGGAAACATTAAGGACAATATCTCAGTTTGGGGGTTTGAATTCCTGGGTTGATAGTGAGATGTGAAATACTATGGAGAGAACAGGTTTGCAGACATCAAGAGTATTGTTCCAGCTGTGCTGTTTGAAATGCCTAATGGGATTATTTACGTAAATTTGAAATGCTTGGTGAGAGCCCAGTGAAGGGAAATCATGGGGGCAGGAAAGAGGGAGGTACCATTACATCCCAGCCCTGAAAGGACAGTGGGGGAGGGGGTAGTTACAGGACACTGGAGACAGAGAGGATGTGGAGAAAGCCAAGTGATTGGGGCTGTGATCTGAGATAGACGGATACAATAAGCCCTTGAAGGTTACTGGTAGCCTAGGAAGAAAGACAGAAATTTCACTGGTATGTAGAGACCAGTCTCCCAGTGCACAGCTGGATGGGAGGTGGGGTAGAAGGTGGAGAGTGGAGAGAAGACAGCCAGTCCAAATACAAAATGAGCTGCCATGTAAGCAGCTGAAGACATAAGCTTTGAGCTTAGCAGAGAGGCCAGGACTGGAAATACAAATTAATGCCTAACAAAGTATCTGTATCTGAAGGGGATGAATTTAGAGAAGACAGTTTCCTAAAACTGTCTTCAGGATTTTTTTTTTCAGTCTTCAGAATTTAAATTATCAGCCTCCTTGGATAGACTTGGCCCCAGGGGGTATTGGGAAGGATTGAGAAAAGTGGGAAACATGTTAATTTAATTGGGGGCGTATAGAAGTTGTTTAGAATTTGGATGACTAAAGCTCCACCCCAACCCCCCAAGATGAGATGACATTGCAGCTGATCTAGCTCTACTTTGAGGATTTAGTAAAATGAAATTGCATTTTGGCAACTGTCAGTTAATCCGTGAAGTTTTAAATCAAACTCCTATGGAGAAAAAAAAATAATTTGGGGTTGCCTTATGGAGAATTTCTTTTAATTTAAAAAAAGCATTTAAGATTTCACATCTGTGTGAATCATTAATGATGGTCACAAAAAGATGTTAAGCTTTAATGTCAATCTATGTGCACTGGAGAATCACAGGCTCTTGCCAAGATTTAGCTCAGCCAAAATGATAAATGAATCTGTGATCAAGCTTCACTATACATGTGGGTTTACTGAGGGAAAAAAAAAAAAGGACTTTAAACTTCAACATAATTTTAAATATTGAATATCTAAATAAGAATGTTTTAAATCTTTATGCTTCCAGAGGGGTTAGAGCCAAAAGGCCTCTCTCCACCCCACAAGAAGAGCAAAGCAAAGAAGCCAGAATGTTCCAAAGACTCTAGTGAAGGTGAGTCCTGTCCCTCCTGTCTTTAAAAAATTACTCCATGAAAAGAAACTTCTGGTTAACTTTTTAAATTACGTGCATGCTCTCTGTTCAGATATTTCTCAGGGTCCAAAAATCACAGAAGAATTCTTTATCCTTTCCTAATATGTGGATTCTCCCCTGAATGTGAGGACAAAATATCAGATTTAGGTTTAATTGGTGAAGGTAAAAACCAAGTCTGAAAAAACACATTTTCTCACTGTGATGTATTTTCTTGTTCCTGCAAAGTGCTGACAAATTGGGTGCTCTGTCATCGCGTAAGGGTGAGTTATAGACCTGGGTGTGATGAGCAGTGTGTAGCTAATTGCCTTATTGGGATCACTTGCTTTTTTTCATGAACATATTCTGAGTCCAGGTTCAAACCTTAGCAGTGGGTGCTAGAAATGCTTCTGGTCTTTTGTTCTCTTCCACTTTCTAGAAGCCAGCGTATCTTTGCGTTAAATGGACAGGCTCAGCTGGGCTCAGTTTTCTGAAGAAATGAAGCCAGTCTGTCTTTGACTTACAACACTAGTGCCACCTACAAGATATTCACATTTTTCTTTTAAAATGTAGATTAGGTAGATTAGGGAGCCTCTCATCTCCTGAGTATGCATGAACTTCTTAAAGGGGAACATATTTATGCTTTCTCGTTTCTTGCCTTGGATCCTCACTTCATCCGCTGTGAAATGGAGAGCATTATAATACTGATAGTGTCAGCTTGGGTCTTTGGGAAAGAAGATGCCAAGATGAAATAGAAGTGCAGGAAATGTATGGGAGCGGGGAGCCTTGAAGGATAAAGGGGGGGAGGAGCAGGGGGAGGCGAAGGAGAGAAGGAAGGAAGATTAGCTAGGAAGAGCCTCCATCTGCAGTGCAATCTGCAGAAGTCTGGGGAGGCCCAGAGCCCTGGGCAGGAAATGGCCGGCTCCAAGATCCCTCTTCTCCTGCTCACTCACTGGCCACAAGCAGCTGGGGGAGAAAGTGGCCTCGGTGTGACTATAATGCTGCAGTGGACCCCAAAGTGTGGCCAGTGGCCACTGTCAGCTAACTTCATTCCCAGCAGCATGTTCTCTCTTCAAGGGAGATCCTGAACATCTCTCCTCCGTGACAGCACAGCATCTGCATGAGTGTCGGGGTTCCAACTAATAAGTAATGACACTGCCTTCACCCTCACCTGGGTTCAGAACCAACTGAGAAGGCAAAGCTGTAGGAAAGTTTGAAACCAAAAACATGAGCTTTGTTACTAATGAGGTTAGATTAGAGCATCTGGTGGCCCTGCCCCCAGATGGGCTTCCTAAGGCTGATTTCACTCCTGAATATGAAAGATGTAACCTCTGTCCCCTCAGGAGCAAGTACCATTGTCCTTGGTATCTTGGGTGCCTGGACAGAGACTACCCGGGTGAGCTTATTATATGAAAAAGAACAGACCAGGACATGCCCTCTCTGTGGACAGGTGGATCTGAGAGAGACTCGAGATGTGTCTGTTTCCACTCCCCGCCCCCACCCAAGGCTTGGATAAGTGAAGGGATGAGGAGAAAGGCACAGCAGTAAATGTTCTCTGCCCTTTGGTTGAGGAACAAGAAATAAACATTTCTAACTAACAGTAAACAATAGAAATAGTATGTATAAAGTGCCTAGCACAGGTCCAGCATTCATAATGGCTATTATAATTGCCAAAATAATCAGCACCATGAGAGGGTGCACACTGCCCTGATTCACTTAAATATGCTTGAGAGCTTCAAATCATTCATGGTGAACACTTAGAACCATGGAGAAGGCCAGCAGTTCTCATTGGCCCAAGGTGATAAGAGCTTTGGGCTTTCGTCTCCTACTCTAATGAGGTCATTTCCTGGACAATCTCTTGAGGCCATGTCTGGTAAATGGGTTAAGGGCAAAATGACAATTGCCTTTTCCTTGGAGAGAGAGGCTCCACCTCACCTAGTGGTTCCCATCAAATGTCCAACCCACATCAGAGGTTGTTTTCTGGAGCCTGAGCCTGTGGTCATTTCAAGTGTCACGTGGTGAGCCATAAACTACAGCAGTTCTGTCTCCTTTAATTAATAAGGGTATTCCTCCCAGTTATTCCTTCAGGTGAGCAGAAACTTCTTTTGCCTCCTAAATAATTTGCTTTGTTTAGGAACATCATTCCATAATCCCAAGATGAGTAGATAATATGGCTTTTCCTTACCCAAAGATGTGGTCTCAGAATATGCTCTTAAGGCACCAAAGTGCCATCACTGTGGATTCGTGACCAGGGACGTTCTGTCTGTGGCATCATGGTGAAATCTAACATTAGCCACTCTATAGAAACATGGGAATTGTGTATTTGTTCCTAAGATGACTTTCAGGATGAAAAAGTAAAAATTGCTGGAAAAATGGTAAGAAAGGGACAAGCTAGAGGTAGATGATTCTATGATGGGCACTCATTATCTATCAGTGTTTCTATTTTGATGAAATAAACTACATCCTGAATTTATGTTACATATGTTTCACTTCCTCTCCTGATTCAAAGAGTTATAATCTTTGATTGGTAAAGAGTTACAATTCTTTCCCACTAGACATGCAAACAGAATATTGTATCCCTGGGTGGAGGGGTAATGCAGAACATGACCCTTTTCTGTGATGGGCTTCCCATTTTAGAGTTATCAGTCCTTTTACAACTTGGTTGTCTCTCTAATATATATATATTTTAGTAAGAGAAGCTTCTGGTATTTTTATTTATAGATCACTCAGCTCAATTCCCCATCACTTGGCTTCATCTTACTTCTCCCCTACCTTTGGGTTCCCAGCCCTGATTCTAACCCTCATGGGTCTTCCTGATTACCTCAGTTTACCTTATAATATCCATTCTCAGACAGGATCATAGAGAATAGAGTTGGAACACAAACTCACCTAGATTTCCTGGCATATATAACTGTGATAACTGTATTTTGATCCAGAAGAATTTTGTGAACATATGGGCAAGTTATCTCATTCTACAGATCTGTTTTAAAGTAGACTGTGAATGGTTTTTTAACTTGCCCAAAGTCCGTGCAGCTTGTTAATGTCAGAATCTCTTCTTTTTTTCTAGAAACAACATAACTTCACTAATCCTTTTCCCTTTCTCTCTTCTGGAAACTAGACCTAGTTTTGTTGAAGGAGGCAACATTGCTGTTATTGCAGCCTTGATTGAAAGCCTTATCCCTTTAGTAAAGGTTGTACTAAAGTACTGAACATCAAAAGAAATAATCAAACAATTTCCAAATGAATTTTTAGCATTTTTTGTAAGGTGGACTTTTGGATATAGAGTTTCATTTTGATTGTTTTGATTGAACTTTCATGGACCAGAGTATTGACCCACTGCAACACCATGCCAATAAGGAAATGATTAGTAATTTCAGATTGGCTGGCATCTGATATAAATGATAAGTCAACCATGAGCTGGCAAATTATAGGCACAATTGCTTGAAAAACACCTGGTAAATGGCACTTCCAGCAATTCCAAACCTCAGGAATTTGGACCAATTTTTTTTTTCTTACAAAAAAATTAATTGAAAGAATATTATAGAAAACTTAGCACCGTTAAGAAAACATGCTCCTCTCACACTCTTTCCTCCATCTTTCACCGGGAAATCCTTTTAGAAGTTCCTGTAGTGAAAATCTTTCTGGCTTTGTTTGTGTGGAAACATTATTATTTTGCTATTTTTTTAAGGCAGTTTTCCTGGGTAAAAATTTGAGGTTGATGGTTATTTTCTTGCAACATTTCAAGATTTTTTCCCCCCACTTTTATCAGTTCTGTAGTTGTTAAGAGGTAATATCCCAGTCTAATTGTTTCTTTTAAATTGTCTTTACTTTCTCTTTGCACTGACAATCTGGTGTTTATCTTTTTTGTCTCTCGGTTTCAGTATGATGTCCCTCTGTGTGGGTTTCTCTTTATCCTTTTTAGGATTTGCTGTGCTTCTTGGATATGGGAATAGACATATTTTTTAGTAAAGTTCTGAAAATTTTTCTCCTGTTGCCCCACCAAATACTGTCTCCACTAACCTACATTGCTTTTTTTTTTTTCCTTCTGTGTCCCTATCTATCTCTCTTTGATGCTTTCTGGTTACTTCTTTCAAGCCTATCACTCGATTCATTAATCTTATTTAACTTTATCTAATCTGATTTCCATTGTTATCATTTTCATTTTTACAAGTTTTATTTGGTTCTTTTTCAAATATAGCTGGTCATCCTTTATTTAATAACCACATAAAATATTTTTAAAAAATAATCTGTATCTGAAATTTCAATATCTCTAGTCTGTCTGTGTAAGTTAAATTCTGCAGTTTGTTGTTTTTGCAGATTCATGGTTATGGTTATTTCCTTGTATATTTTGTCTTTTTTATTGCCATGTTCTTTAGATTTTTATTTGTGGGGATTTTCTGAAGCTGGATTAAGAGTTTATTTATTTATGTTTTGTTTCTGAGATACCTGAAGATACTGCTGATTTAGGGAAACCTTAAACTACATATTTGGCTTAGAGTTTTTTGTTTTGTTTTGTTTGCTACTTGCCCATGTTAGTACATATGTATTATAAAATTAGGAAATCTCAACAGAGACTTTTTTCTTCCTTTCTTCCTCTCCAACCAATGCTAAAACTTGAGAAAATTTCCTACTATACTCAGGAGCAAAGCACAGGTCCTATGGCTCCCATGTGTGGCTCATTCAAACCCAAGCTTCAGCTAGTGGTTCTCAAAGAGTATTCCTGTCTGCATCACCAACATCACCTGGGAACTTGTTAGAATTACAAACTCTAGGTCCTCATCTCAGACCTACTGAGTCAGAGATACTGAGGTGGGGCCCACTAATCTGTGTTTTTAAAAGCCCTTGGGGTATTCACATGCTTGCTTGAGTTTGAGAACCACTATTCTAGAGCCTAGACCATCTGGGTATTGGCAAATGCCTCAAAGCAACAATAATTTCAGTGCTTGCTTACAAATCTTGATTCAGTCACCATCATTTCTGGCTTCTAAGGAGTTTCCTTACAAAAAGCACCAGCTCAGCCATGTATTCAAGAATTAGATAGATACATGATAGATTGGAAAAATGATTGGTAGATAGTAAATATCTACAAATATACATATAAAAATGGATGCATACATACCTATATATGTGTGTACATACATGCTTATATATATAATACATAGTCTGGGAAGATATATGTCAAAATGATCTCAGGAATTAGAGCAGTGGAAAAGAGACAGGGGCAGATTTGGAAAAGTTCAATATTCAACTTCCTAAATTTGTGTGTAACTGAAAAATATATATGCAAGAATTGTTTTATATTGATAAAACAAAAACGTATTTTCATTTAAAAACTAGAGACATTGTGCTCCTAAAATTCAGTAGCAAATTGAGAACAGTAATTTTCCTAACATTCATCTCCAAAGCCTTCAGTGGCTTTTGGTAATGAATGCTATTTTTCCGCCATATTTTTTACAGAAAGCACTAGCACTTTGGCCCTCGCTCTACAATTGCCTCTACATAGAATATTCAACAAGCCTACATGGGATGCACATTCCTCAGGAACCCGAGCCCTTGCAATGCTAAATCAAGCAGCCCTATACTGCACTCTAAAATATTAATGATTTCTTTTGTCAGATGAGATACATGTGGAAACATTTTGGAAACTAGAAAGCACTATACAAGTTTGAAGGATCTAATATTGCTATTAGAGGTATTATTATTATTGTCTCGACTAAAATAAGTTTTTCTGAACACACGAACCACTGGTGGAATGCACGTTGTATTTCCTAAGTGGCAGAATTTTCTCGCTGCCCTATTATTTTTCCTGCATATTAATGTATCATGTGACATGCTGTTTTGTGACTGGCTGGACAGAAGGGACATTCTATCTTTCAGAATGCCATGCAGCAGTTCATGCATTATATTCATAAGCATGATCTTTAATTTAATTTTTTGACAAGTGCAATGAAGGGTAAAATCAGGCAGTCATAATTTTGACTTAGCCATCACTCAAATGAGCTTAGTGATTGACCAGCTTTAAAAAAAAAAAAAAAAAAGTGTGAATGAGGAAAAGCAGCTTTCTCATGAAGAATAGCTTTGTTTTATCCTCTAAGACCTTAAAATACCAAGAATTTAAGCAAAAGGTAAAATTTCCATGGTGAAAATCAGAATACAATAAAAGTCCATGTCACCATCTTGCTTTAATTATTCTATGATCTGCATGATTCAGGGCCATTCTGAGCTATCCGCCTGCTGCAGATTAGTAGATGGGCCCAACAGTCATGCTCTCCCCATTTACCCATTAAACAGAGCTGTGGTTCTAACCACAGAGTCCTGTTTCAGTTAGCATTAGGATTTTAAACGGGGAACACAGAATACATCAAGGCATTTTCCATGGTGAGAAGGTCGAACCTACCTGGGCAGACTACGCATGGGTGCCTTGTGACCCAGAATGATCCCTGTCTATGCCTGTGGTCACTGACATATTATTGGCAATATTCCCTTTCATTTTCGGTGCAGGGCGGAGCGGGGGAGTCCTAGCTTGGGTGATAACATATATGGATGCTCCCAGTCATGGAGAAACCATGGTTCAGCATGAGTGTCAACAGAGCTCTTGGCTTTACAAGTTCTGCTTCCTACATTGGCAGTTTATCTAACCTAAAAGTCAGTTTCCTCATTATTAAATGAAGGAAAGAACCTCCCCTGTGGGAGTGTGGGAGATTTAAACAAGATTATGTGTGGAAACTGCCCGGCACAATCTCTGGACAGAAGAACCGGTCAGCCCAAATGTATTGAATCAAAACAGGAAGAGCTCCCTCCCATCAAAAACTCACCCACCTTGTTTATTAAGGCTTGAAATTCCTTTCAATATGAACAAAAGAGTGTTGCAAACAGAGAAAAGACTTAAAAGGCATTGACTGAATCTCCTCTCTTGCTGTTTTTCCTCTTCTCTCTCCCTTAGGTTTCACCAGCCCTCCACTCCCCTGACCAACCACATTAATTCCTGTCCCTGAAAGTCCTCAAATGGCCTTCCCCCAATCTACATTCTCCTTCCAGATCTGAATACTTTTTTTTCTATAAGATTTTATTTTTAAGTAATCTCTACACTAAATGTGGAACTCGAACTCACAACCCTGAGATTAAGAGTCGCATGTTCTACAACTGAGCCAGTCAGGCACCCTTTGATTCTTTTTATCTTCAAGTCAAGCTTCCTGAGAAACTGGTCTACCTCCAATATTTACACAACCTCTCCCCGCAATCATTCCTCAGCCTCTACTTCCTGCCTCTAAAACTTCATGGTGGGCTCCAGGTTAGATCAGAGGCATTAAGGAGGAGGTGGTCTCTGGTTATGGGCTGTCAGTTCAGACCTGCCACTGAGACAGTCACTGTCCAACCCCCACGGGCTCTTGAGGTTTGGTGGCTCTCTGCTATTTCTGTAAGATGTTGGGAACAAGGATCTCTCTTCTAAGGCTTGGTCTTGTTCCAACTGCCTGTAGATTTGTTCTCCTGGATGAGTGTTTCTCAAACTGTGGCCAGTGGAGCCCCATGGGTTGTCCCCAAAGCCCATTTAGGGGATCTGCAAGGCCAAAATGAATTTCACATGGAGCTGTACTCTCAGAACTATCCATTCACATGGAATACAGTGGGAATGGTGTCCCCTGGAGTTGTGCAAAGTAGTGGTGTCACAGATACCCTACAGTATCCTTCCTCCAACTACATCAGCATAGCTCCCCACCACCCACATGCAGCTTTTCTATGCATTAATTCCACATATTTTTGTTAAATACCCACTACTTAACAGTATAGATGCTGTTCTAGGCACTGAAAATACATACACACACACACACACACACACACAAACACACACACACCCTTCTTTTGGGAGGCTTATATTCTAGGGTATGTGGGAGGTGGCAGTTTTTGGATTTAAAAATATTAAATAAGATATAATATACAGTAAGCCAAATGGTGACATATGCAGTATTACTTATCTATTGCTGCCTGAAATTTTATCCCAAACTTAGCATCTTAAAACAACAACAGCATTTATTACATTGGACTGTCTGTGGGTCAGGAATTGAGAGTGGCTTACCTCGATGGTTCTGGATCAGAATATCCCATGATGGTGTATGCCATTCTAGGTCATCAAAGTCTAGGTCATAAAAGAATATGGCTTCTGCTTGGCTGTCTCTTGGATCACTTGCTCTGGGATAAGGTGTCCTGAGGACACCCCACTGACACTGTGGGAAGGTCTACAAGGCAAGAACCTAAGGCATCATGCCAACAGCAAGCACCAATCTGCAAGTCATTTCAGTGAGGCATCCTGGCTGGAATCAGATCCCCCAGCCCCAGGCAAGCCCTCAGAGGACTGCAGATGTGGCTGATATCTTGACAGCAACTGCATGAGAGACTCCAAGCCAAGTACCATTAAGGAAAACCAACCATGGAAGAGGAGATAGGGAATGCCCCTGTCTGTATAATTTGGTGGCAGGGAAGAGTCTTAGGAGAGAGATAGGTTAAGGTTTCAAATATGCCGGGCCTCAGTGATTCTCAAGTTGATATTTGAGAAGACACCTGAAGAACATAAAAGAGTAAGCTGAGCAGCTAAGTGGGAAAAGAGCATTCCAGTAGAGGAAATAACAAGCACCAAAGCCCTCATGAGAGAGAGGTCTGACTTATTACTCTGAGAAAAGCAAGAAGGTCAATGTGAGTCACTGGAGAGGTCATTAAGGATCATCAAAGGTTGATCCCCTAGAAAGGTGAGTCTCACACTTGAGTGTGCATCACCTCAGGGCATATTAAACCATATTAAACCCAGTCTCTGATTCAGGCAATCCAGGGTACCCAAGAATTTGCAGTCTTAATAATTCCACAGGTGATGCTGGTGCCCTGGGCTGAAGACCACTTTGACAATCAGGGCCGAGGGCACGGTGGGCCATTATAAGAATTTAGGCTTTGTCTCTGAGTGAAGTGAAAATGGAACATATTAAACAGAGGAAGGACATAATCTTACTTAATCTTCTGGTTGTTGTGTTGAGAATGGTGGGGGCGGGGGGGTTTGTGGCTAAGCTCAGAAACAGGGAGATAGTCTATGGGGCAAGAGATACCAGTGGCTTGTCCCAAATGGCAGTTGGGGGGAAAGAGGGGGAATTCGTCAGATTCTAGATATTCCTTAAAGGGAAAACCAACAGAGTTCACTGACATTAGATGTGGCATCTGACAGAGAGAGGAGTCAAGGATGAGTCTTTTTATGTTCTCCACCACTATGGAATCTAGAATAGAAGTTGTACCCTGCTTCCACTTAATTCAAACTTTCCTAGAAAAAGAACTCTTATTCCTACCCTCTGTCATGTCTGACCATGTAGTTCTTGCTCCCGGCACCCTAGGAAAGCCATATTAGCCCATCTTGAGGTGAACTTTCCAATCAAGCAAGAGGAAAATATTCAGGCATGAATTCTCATTAATAACAACAAAAAGAGAGACAACACAAGTGTGTTAACAAAGAAGACAACTCACAGAAAAGATTATTTTAGATGCTTTAGATACTGTGGATTCCAATGTTCTCTCCTGACAAGAGGTGTTTATTGTTGCTGTTATTTTGTTTACTTTCAATCAGTAATTTTCCAGTTAATGGATGATGGTGGAACTGTTGTCATGGATGATGAAGGCAAGAAAGAAATTAAAGAAGAAAAGAAAGTAGGACAGGAGGCAAGGATGGAAGAAAAGGGAAATATGGTTGTAAGCTCAGGGAAAGAGCCCTGAACTAGAAACCACTACACCTGAGTTCTATTTTCATCTCTTAGGCACAGGATCAAACCCTTCACCTAATATCCCTGAGGTCCCCTCCAAATATCAAATTCTGTAATTCTACATAACCATCAAATTCATGAAAATTGATTCTTTATGAGCTCACTCTTTCATGCCCTGTAAATATTTTCATCCTTAATTTAAAAGCTTTGAATTGTGGGTTTTAATAGCCAAATAGGCCTCTGAGAACATCTCATTTCACAAATGGGGGAAGCTTTCTTTTAAAAGTTCTCCAGAATTGTCTAGAGGACTCACATGAAAGGTGATCCTAAGTAAGCTACTAAACACCAAAGGGAAAGAGCAGCCTATCAGGCCACCAATAGTGGTTCTTTTCTTTTTTTTTTTTTTTTTTTTAAGATTTTATTTATTTATTTGACAGAGAGAGCCACAGAGAGAGAGGGAATACAAGCAGGGGGAGTGGGAGAGGGAGAAGCAGGCTTCCCACTGAGCAGGGAGCCCAATGTGGGGCTCGAGCCCAGGACCTGGAATCATGACGTGAGCCGAAGGCAGATGCTTAACGACTGAGCCACCGAGGTGCCCCAATAGTGGTTCTTTTAATAATCGTTTAAGTTTCTTTCTTTAAGTCTTATAAGTGTGTGTGAGTAATTCAGACTATTCACTATTTGCCTATTTTGACTTCCAAAACTGAGGATAAAGAATGCATTTGTTTTGTCCAAAACTCAGTCCCTGGGTTTATAGAGTTAAAACTTTAGAGTGACTGTTTTTTTCCAGTGCTGGCACCATGCCAAGAGGACCTTTGATGGCTTATAATATTAGATACTAATTTTTCAGCAGAGAAAGATTTGGTTTGGTTTTGTCTTTAAGGAGAACTATTGCTATTTGAACAGTGTTGGGTTTTCACATTAGGGTTTTGCCAATATATTTCAAAATTTCAATTTTCTACTGTAACAAAGTTGTGCTTTCCTACAATACTGGCAAGAGCCTTAAAACAGTCCACCTACACTGGAATTACCTGGGTGTGCAGTGCGTGCTCCTAATACCTTCCTCCAACATGCCTCTTCACTCCTCACTCTAGCCACTCTGGAGCCATCAGAGGCCATCTTATGCAGGGATTGCCCTGCTTGAGGAATAATACACAGAAAACCAGGGTACTCTTTTCTCCTTGGACAAAAATGCTAGCAGATCACTTGAATCATTTTTCAATTCTGTATCCTGAGAATTCCCCACTGATCTCTAATAATCTTTGCCACTGGCAGAAAGAAAGTAGGTGAGGGGTTTGGGAGGAAAGGGGTGGGGGGATGAGGAGGTAGGTTCTAGAATGTGGGGTGAAAGTGAGGTGGTTTTGCTGTGTTTGGTGAACAGTTGCAAACTGCTATTCTCAGGGGAATTTTTTATTCCTTCCATCGAAGCTGCCACTTACAGTGAATGCTAAAAATGTGGATTCTTGCCCTCAGTCCCAGCCTTCCACCAAATCAGAAAGCTGCATTTTAACTTGATGCACTGCATCTTTGGAGCACCATTTTTTTTATATATATATATATACTTGGTTTTTATTTTAGACAATCTCAAACTTGGAGCAAATTTGCAGGTATACTGAAAAGAACCATTTTCTTCTTTCTTAGAATCTTCTGGGGGAACTTTTAAAAATCCCATTCCTGTGTCCCACCCCCTGACCAGTTAAGTCCAACCTCTGGCAGAGGAACCCAGGCAACAAGTTTTTTTGTTTTTTTGTTTTTCTGTTTTTTTTTTTCAGGCAACAGTGTTTTTTTAAGCACCTTGGGTAAACCTCAAGGTTGTGTAGTCAAGGTTGGGAATCAGAGATTTAAGCATCCTGTTTCCTGAGAATTTGGCCCAGGATCACAGATTCTGTCAGTGCCAAAAGTAACTGGCCAGCCTGTATTGGTTAGGCACTGAGACAGGGACATTAGCCCTTCCAGACATCGAAGGGGCCATTTACCTAACATTTACTGTGCACTTTTTATGTGCCAACATTTTTCTAAGGACTTCACATTTAACTCATTTAATCTTTAGGACAATACTATCAAGCATGTGCTATGATATCCCCATTTTACAGATGAGGAAACTAAGGCACAGAGAAGTGAAAAAATCATAGAATATGACATGGCTAGGAACTCTGGGAAATCAGGCCTAGAAATAAGGTAGTATGATACCAGCCCAAATGCCAGTGCTTCTTAAACTTTGCATTTGAGAACACAAACTTCTTTTAGTGTTTGATTTTAGAGTCACCTAGAGGGTTAAGAAAGAACACCGAGGCCCAGGCTCATTGAAGAAGGATAGGGACTGGGCCTTTAACTTTTTTACCAAGGTTCCCAGGGGTTCTTCCCAGAACAGGGAATCTGCAGGAGAAAGGGGGTATGAAGAAGGCTGGGAATGTATGAAACAGAAGGGCTAAACAGACAGGAAAGAAGCAAAGGGCCCAAATGGCAAAGGCATTGTAGTTTAGGGTGGATGCAGATTGGAGGCTATAATAGGAAGAACTTTGAAAACCAAGCAGAGGAGTCTGGACTTTATTTACTGATATCCAGCAGCCATGCTGGGCTTTGTCACCATCAAAGTGCCATGGGGCTCCTTGTGTGAACTTAATATGAAACACACAGTGATGCTCTATACATTAAAGCTAGAACCCCAAACTTAGACCTGGCAGAAAACCTTACCAAGACATTTTCTGTTTAGCAAGTCATGGAAATAATGCATTTGATAACGATGATCTATATGATCAGAAAATACACGTTACCACTATTTCTGGTCAAAGCTATTGTACTACCCACTATAGAGACTAAACATATGCTTTGCATATCAGTAAAGCAGGGGTGCCAAAAATAAATGAGAAAATCTCAGCTTTGATTAATCATCCAGAATATTATAATGAGATCATTTAAAGAGAAGTTTCTTTTAAAACACATATGGAGATGGGGCCAGGTTAAAATATAGTGTGTGTTTGTGTGTGTGTGTGTGTGTGTGTGTGTGTGTTTAATTTTATTTTAATATGAGGATGGGAGAGATCACCAAGATCTGTTTGGTCTTTCGGAGTTCTGAAAGTCTTAATTCAGCCCTATTGTCAAATTTGAGTCGTTCATTGTATAATACCAAATTAACAAATGAGCAACAATGTAGGAATGGCCTAGAGTTATCTCCTTTCTTTTTATAATTATTAAAATACACCCAAAACAAAGGTAATTTCTACACTGATGGCCAGGTTCACTGAGATTGTGGACAGTCATTTTGCTAATTCTCCCCATCCGTTGTTCTGCTAAATAGGTGGTCTCCCCAGATTACCCATCCTGCCACCCTCTGTCCTTGTGCTCTTTTCTCTTCCCTTTGGAAGTCTTGCTCTTCTCTTACTCCTTACTTAGCAACAATGCTTACTCTTTGAAATACACTCTTGTGGTTGTCGTTTGGTCTTCTTCATCTTATTTTTTCCCTTGCTGTTGCATTTTCATTGGTTGTGCGTAAGATTTGTGTTTGGAGATTAAGCCATGAAGTCTTACATGCTTGCATGCTTAAAGTTTCTCCTCCTGAGTTTTACAAACACTAAATCACCCTGATGGGCAGGCTCCTGAATGCTTTCTCCCCATAAGTTGGTGCTCTCAACTGGCAAGAAGGAAAAATGTCTGTTCCAGGTGCTATGGCTGCATAACAAATTACCCTAAAATTTATTAGCGTAACATAATGATATTTATTCTGTCCACAGATCTGCTTAGTGGAGATAGCTTGTTTCTAACTCCATTCAGCATCAGCTAGAGTAGCTCAGAAATTGGGAGATGGAATCATCAGATGTTTGCTCCCTTGCTTCTCTGAGCCCTGGGCTGGGGAGATTCAAACAATAGAAGGCTGGAACCATTGGGGTTCCTTGGGCATCTCTCTAGCTTGATGTATTCCCTCCATGTGATCTACCAGCAGTAGGAGCTTCAGGGCATTTTTATACATCAACTCAGAGCTCTCAAGGTGCATATCTCTAAGCAAGAGCCAATTTGAATTCACATAACCTTCTATGGCCTAGTCTCAAAAGCTATACAATGTCGTTTTGACCACATTCTCATCACATCCACATCAGTTGAGACAGTTAACAAGTCCTCCCAGGCTCAAGGGAGCCTCAAAATGGAGACTCCCAATGGAGATTGTCAATGTCACATTATAAAAATAAATAAATACACACACACACACACACACACACACATATATATATGGAATAGACAATCTGCTCCAATATCCATTATACGTACATACATAGATATATACATAATATTTCATTTTCAAAACTTTGTGGAATGGGATCCTGAAGAAAATACTGGAGACTACTAATGGAAAGCAAGCACAGATAGGAAGATGTGAGTATGGAAGTCTTAATATCTATTTTATATAATCATGGGGCTTGGGATTCAAGAGTGGGGAGACAAGAGTGGATACAGTTGTGGGAAATAAAATCTCTGGATTCCTGCCTGTGCTAATTGACTTTAGCAAATCTCTGATTTCTGTCAAATGAAGGATCTAATCTCTATGATCTTGATGGGCTTCTCCAGAGCCCCTGGTTCTGTGAAAGGTTGGCGTTCAGTTATGCTCTCATATACTCACCATTTCTATTTCCTGTTTAAAATTAACTCTCCTACAAATTTGCTGACTCTAAATTCTGTTGCTTTTGCTGAGCAGTCACACTCTATGCAGCTCTACTAAATCAAGTATGAGGTTCAAGTCCTCGATGGCACCATGCGTTATTTCAAGAGTTATTCTTCCTTTGTGTATGATAATTTGCATTTTGAATGTGTGCCATCAGAGGAGTAATAGGAAATTGGGGATTGCACTGTAGCCAAGTCAAAGGACATATATATATATTTAATCTAGAACTCTTCTCTAAGAGACAGTTTTGATGGTAGATGAGGGTATAAAAACACTAAATCCAGAGGGTGGGAGATATAAAGGAAATGGAAACAAGACTAAAAGGCAATTCAAGGATTGTCTATGAAGTTCTCTCCAGAAAGTATCTTCATTTATGTGCTGATACACTCAGTAGGCACTTTCTGATGATGACCGCAACAGAGCTCTGCATGTCTGGGATCCTGAAATGGTGACCATTTCATGTGAGGCTCCATAAGCCAGTCCATGGGTATCAGAGATCCCACCTTGAACCTGGGAGGTATAGCAAGAAGCGATAGCTAAGGGGTACCCAACCAGAGAGAAATGCCAAGAATGGGGAAGAAGCAGGTCAAGTGAAAGTGACTGGAGCAAGGATATTTAAAATGAAAATCAATGCAGTGGGAGAAAAGAAAAAACATCAGAGGGAGAAATAAAGGCCAAAAAAAAAAAAAAAAAGAAAGAAAAGAATAGACACGTTGTGATGGTCTGTGATGGCCGGGATGTGACTTGGGGAAAGAGATCCTTGCAGGCAGTACACAGAGAACTTATAGAAAGTCAACAGTACCATCAGTCTAAAAGAGGGTGCATTGGAAGGCAATGTGGAATTCAATTTTTTTTAAATTTGTGTGTTCACTTTTTAAAAGGCCATTTCCACATTTCCAAATTGTTGGACAGTGGGTCAAAGGAATGCCCAAAGTACCGTTGATGAGTGGCTTGATTCAGTGGCAGCCCCAGGCAAAGGCGAAATGTGAGCTTCTGTTTAAACTCAGAAATCTTTTGGACGGTGTGTTAACCTTGTCTGTAGAAGCCTACTGTTTATATATTGGCAGCCACAGGGCATTGCTTCCTTCTTCGTGTTCAACCGCTGCCAATTTCCTTATCTACCCCTCATTACATTAGGGAAGGTTGGGCCTCATCACCAGCTTGGGTTTCCAGCCACTTTGCCAGCTCCGAGTTTCCATCACTGGTGTCCTTCAGTCCTGTTTCTGCAGGTCAAGGTTTCTTCGGGATGCAGTTTAGAAAATGGATCTTGGAAATAATATGAGAGCCAGTTTGTGGGTGTAAGACCTGATTTTGAAATTCGGACATCAATCTTAGGAGGCTGAATCCCGAGGTTTTACTTTTCTTTAAAGATTTTCTTTTTATTTATTTGAGAGAGCAGAACGAGTGAGCAAGAGAACACGTGTGAGGGAAAGAGGCATAGGGAGAGGGAGAAGCAGGCTCCCCACTGAGCAGGGAGGCCGATGTGGGGCTCGATCCCAGGACCCTGGGATCATGACCTGAGCCAAAGGCAAACGCTTAACCAACTGAGCCACCCAGGTGCCCTGTGAGGTTTTACTTTTCAACTTATTCCATACAGGGTTAGATTTCCAATGACTGAGTTGGATGGGAACAGGTATGAAGCAGGCTGTCGCACCACCCACAAGAGTTAGTAATCCGTGAAGCATGATTAAATCACCATATCCCTCAACTACCTGCAGATGCCCTTGGAGGAGGCTATTGGTGGGTAAACAGGATGTTTATTGGGACAAGCAATGAAAAGATAGTGATGATTTCACATCGCATCTGTCTCCAAATTTAATTAAATTATAATTAAAATATAATTCTGCATAAAATTTAATTACCTGACAGTGAGCATTTTCACACAGTAAGCAGGGAACGTTTTCCGGGCCTAAAGTCAGCGGGGGACGCACCGTGCCACATAGCGTGGCAGGCAGGACACAGGCTCCCTTGGCAGCCAGATCCAGATTTGAACTTCAGCTGTACCACTTCCTGGCCGCTGCACTTCAATAAGTCCTTCTAAGCCTCAGTTTTCTCCTCTGCAAGACAGGAGTAAGAATCCTTACTTTCTGGGATTTGGGCAAGGATTAGAAGTAAAATCTATAAAAGAACAAGCCTAAAGTCTGACAGGTAACTAGGTAGTAAGCACTCAAAAATGATAGCTGCTATCACTATTATTATTAATTATTCTAGGTGATAGATACTCAGTTTTCCTCTCCACAGGAAAAGCTCTAGAAAACAAAAATGCCTTTTTAAAAAGCCTGAGTCTAGAATGGAAAACTGACTTAGTCTAGTAAAATCACATCCCGGGCAGGGCAGTTTTGCTAGCTTCTCAGCAGAAGTATGGTCAATTTATTTTTTCCTCTGCCATGTGTAATCTTTCCCTGGAGAGATTTATAACTTTTACATCCCTCTGTGTAGAAACACTCCTGGCCATCTCTCTGTTGCTATCCCTTCAGTAAGTCTGCCATTATTCCTTCAACAGGTGCCCACCAAAAGAATCATAAGCCCTTATGAGCTAACAGTGAAGTTTCAGCCGAGAAAAGAAATAAAAAGCCAGTTTCCTGAAAATTATAACATATATAAGTTTGGAATGTACTTGTTTGTTTGTGTCTTTCTTTTTTAGCTTATAGAACACTCTTTGCTCTTTATGTTGAAAAACTGTCAATTATTACTGGCTGTTGGCCACTTTTTCATCTTCAAGGTAACAGATTTCTATGATAAAACTTCAACTCTGGTCAAAGCAGACAGTGCATTATAAAAAAAATATAACGAGCACAAATGCAGCCATAAAGTCTCATATATATTTACCTCTAAAAATGAAAGGGCTTATAGTATTTTAGAAAAATGACGTTTTGTTGTTGTTGTTATTTAATACTAGGCACTCAGTAAACACTTCTGGGTAACCCAATGAAGGAACAAACAAATAAGCAAATGAACAAAGGCGATTTACCACAACTGCAAATCATTTTTCTTGAATGAAGTGGAATGAAGTGTACTACTTGTATTTCCTGGGGGAAAAAAAAAAAGTTAAATTAAGATAAATCATTGTTGAAAGAGTTCTTTAGGGAATAAAAGAGCAGTGAAAATAGTAATAAAACATTGCTCCCCAAAGCAGAATGCAGTAGTTCCAGTTACAGGAAGACTATTAATCCCTTTCTTTTCTGGGATTGCCTGCCTTGTGTGTAAGGTCAGTTTTGAAATCTTCCTTTTCCTAGGCAGAAAATAGGCCCCCAGAATATCAGACCTGTGGTTATTTGACAACAGCTGAATCTACCCCAGAGCAGTTGCTGTTATCTTGATTAACGAAGACCTTTGAGAGGTGAAGTTCATTTTAGACCAGAACTAACCAGCAGTGAATTTGTTAGGGTGTTTTCTGAATGCTGAAGAGGAGCTGGGATTCAGAGTATGGATATGATCTTAGGGTCGTTAGGCCAGATCTAAATTTTCATTTCATCAGTGGGAATTGGGCTGCATTACTTAACTGGAAGCCTCAATTGCCTTATCGAAAAAAGGAGGCAAGAATGGTATCCACCTCACACCAGTTTGGGTGAGATTAAGTGACATCAAACTGCATAGCATTTAACACAATGCCCAAGTGCGACTTCCGCTACAATCTCTTTCTACTCAAAACCCTTCTGACACCAACTGTGTGGGTTTATTTCTGGTGCCCATCAATTCTCCAGCTCCGCAGCTTCACCAGTTAAGTGTCCTAAAATTGACTTCAACTCTGACATCAACTACCTGGATTTAGCATCAGAATCCACAGGTTAAGGACTCAGTCCCACAAGACTGCCCCACTGCAGACATCAGTTGCAAGTCTGGGCCACCCATACTGGGCCATTGACTGCCTCACTATAGAGTAATGGGTCCCCACAACCCCCTTCTTGGGTTTGATGATTTGCTGGAACAGTTTACAGAACTTAGGGAGAAGAGCTGACTTACTATTACTGGTTTATGATAAAGGATCTTACAAAGGACACAAATGAACAGCCAGATGAAGAGGTACATAGAGTGCGGTCCAAAAGGGTCCTGAGCACAGGACCTTCTGTGGAGTTGGGGTGCACCACATCCTAGCTTGTGAATGTGTTCACCAACCTGTCAAAACCCCATTGTCTTGGAGTTTTTACAGAGGTTCTGTAACATAGGCAGGGTTGATTAAATCATTGGCCATTGGTGACAGACTCAATCTCTAGTCCCTCTCCCCTCCCCAGAGGTCAGGGGTGGGGCTGAAATTTCAACACTCTAATCACATGGTTGAGTTCTCTGACAACTAGCCCCATCCTAAAAGTTATATGAGAGCCCACCAAGAGTGGCCCTATTAGCAAAAATCAAGTAAGGTTGAAAGGGGCTTATTATTATTAATAAAAAATGTTCTTATCACCTCTATCACTCAGGAAATTATAGGGGTTTTAGGAGCTCTGAGACAAAGACCAAATATGTATTTCTCATTATATCACAGTATCACATTAAGTGTTCAATTAATGGAAAATAAATGTTGGTCAAACCAACTGTTACACATTCTGATGCCAAGTGTCAACTGGGATGGTTCCTGAAACTTTCTTATGTAAGTTTCAGTTCTCTCCTTTGTACACATGAGAGGGCTTGATCAGATCTCGAGGAGTGGCACTTCATACCCATGGCTCCTTGAACTAAAGGTATAGGGGTGTGGGGATGGGAGGGAGGCAGGTTGGGATGCTGTCTGCCACCAGTGATGTCCCAAAGTGCACAGGGCAGGGAAAATAGGTACTGGCTAGAAGAGGAACTGGGCAGTAGAAGAACAAGGAGGTAAGTATGGAGGGGAGTGGAGGAGAAAAAGACAAGGGAGTATACCAGGGATGAACAGCTTAAATTGCTAGAAGGAGATTCTCTATAGGCAATATTTCTTGGAAGGAAACCCATTGTTCTGGACTTAGAAACTAAAATCAGCTTCCACAAGAGAGGAAGGATTCGAGGGACGGGGCTGGATCATGAAGAGGTACAATCTGTGAAGACAAAAGTTGACTGCAAAAGGAAAAGGACAAAAATACATTAAAACTGACTCAACCCCTGGTGGGTCCTTCATCCCCACAGCTGACTGAAGGTGGTATAAACCTATGTAACATCATATTTATGGCCCCTACTCAGCTCAGTGTCCCCATATACTCACCACACCATCCAGCACACATCCTCTCTTGGGGCAGGCTGGCTCTAGGTACTTCTTGCTGACTGGTGCCAAGAGACCTCAGTTCCTTACCGTGTCAGCCTCTCCATAGGCTGATCTGTATCCTCATGGCATGGCGGCTGGCTTCCTCCAGAGCAAGTGACCCAAGAGAGTAAGAGCACGTTCACTATGGAAGTGGCAGTCCTTTTATAACCTAATCTCAAAAGTGACAGACTATTACTGCTACCATATTCTGTTAATTAGGCAAGTCCCTAAATCCATCACACAGTCAAGGGGAGCTTTCCATTAAGCTCCACCTCTAGAAAAGAGAAGGATCTAAGAATTTGTGGGCATGTTTTTAAAACCACCCTAACCCCAAATGGTCTTCTTGTTTCTTATTCTAAGACCTTCTACGTCCTCGCTGTGTCTCTGCCCTTGGATTTTTTGGGACCCCCTCAAATATTAAATCCTTTTATTGACTTAAACTCATGTGCAAGTCAAAAGGCCTTTCCAGTACCATCTGCAGTCTTGGAATCAGCAAGAACATGTCAGAGACATGGGCTTTGCTTCCTTGCAGAAAGTGATGTCTTTGGTGGACAGGAGTAGTGGAGGGTTATCTTCATAATGGGTCAAGCCAATTCCTACACCACATAGGTAATCGCCCCTCCACAAGGCATTTAGATGCATGGTTTTGTAGGCTGAGTCATCTCCCACTATTTATTTCATTAGGTTGCTCTAAAACAGGAGTCAGCACACTTCTGTGAAGGACCAGATGGGAAAAATTTTTGTCTCCACAGGCCACATATGGTCTGTGTCGCATATTTTTCTTTGTTTTTATTACAACCCTTTTAAAATGTAAAAACCATTCTTAGCATGCAGGCTGTACGAAAAAACAGGCCTGTGGGCCAGAGTTTGCTGACCCCTGCTCTAAAACCGTCCTAGAAAGACGCTTATTGTGTCCTCGGGAAATATTTAGATGTGCTTCTCCACACCACCCAGCCGTGATAGCAGAACTCCTTTCCATGTCTCTAATTTATCTTACTTGAGGTAAAATGCTGAAAGTTCTCTTTTCAGGTTGGATACATTTTACATAGGATTTCTCTCCTTCCTTCAGGGAGACAGAAACAGGTTCAAAAATTGAGTCACTAAAATGACTAATGTGGTCCTGTCAGAGGAAAATTATGGACCTCCAGGGCTATGGTCTCTCAGAGAACTCATTTTGTGTTTCTATCCATCATGTGAATAACAATAACCTTCTCCAACAAGCAGAGTGAAAAATGTATGGACTGCCAGTAAGTATTCCTCACCGCTCACTAAATATTGGCACCACAAGGGCTTTATCCAGCAATGGTGACATGTAGGGAATTTGTGTCAGATCTGGCTTTTAATGGGGAAAATTAATCCAGTCTCAGACTTTGACTTTTGTGTCTCCACTGTTTTCTCTCATATCTGCATGCCTCATGAATGACATTGAACACACCAAAAAAAAAAGCCTCCTATGGTTTCAGCAGCAGCAACTGGAATCTAAATCCTTGGATGAGAATTCTTAAAAAAAGAAAACAAGTCTGTATTTTAATTTTACCATAGCATTAGTAAAAATGTATTACTTAGCCCCTGAGTCAACAAAGGTTAATGTGTTAACATATATATATATGATTAATGAATTCGTACTAGAAGAGGCAAAAAGGAAAAAAAAAGCCAAAGGGAGATATTAAAAGCTGTTCATCATATTTAATGTTTCAGATAGCCCCAGATAAGTAGTGTAGCTTTCTTATTTTACTATTCTGCCCAGACTTGTACCACTAAACACTGCTAACCTAAGGCACTACGTGAAAACCATACATGAAAACGTGACGAACACTCACAAGAGTGGGGAGTTTGCTCTGTGAATGAAGTTCTTACAAGCAGCAATGAATCAGCTAGAGATCTCTGCTTCCTGATCATAATAACTGCAGTCTTAAGTCCTTGTTTCACCCTCGTAGAGATTACCCTGTAGAACTCATTATTAGTTGTAATTAAAACAGACCAAAATCATAATTTAATTAGCCTTAGTAGGATAGCTTTGGAGGGTCATCTTTCATTATGCATACATAATGTTTCTCCCTGTAATTGTTATTGTAAATTCTTCTAATCACACATTTACTAACCAGTATTAGAAGAAATTATTCACTTGCCATTCATTTAAATGGTTCAAGAAGTATATGCATGTATTTGAGTATTTGTCCAGACCATTGTCAGGTGATTGAAAGAACTTTTTTTTTTTTTTTTTTTTTTTTAAAGATTTTATTTATTTATTTATTTGAGACAGAGAGAATGAGAGACAGAGAGCATGAGGGGGAGGAGGGTCAGAGGGAGAAGCAGACTCCCTGCCGAGCAGGGAGCCCGATGCGGGACTCGATCCCGGGACTCCAGGATCATGACCTGAGCTGAAGGCAGTCGCTTAACCAACTGAGCCACCCAGGCGCCCGATTGAAAGAACTTTTGGTGTATTTTGACATGTTCTGATTGACATTTGGAATCACAAGGCAGCATTCATTACAATACTGTTATTTCAGGGGTTTTCTGAAGGAAACATTCACATAACTTTGTATGGTGACAGATGATAACTACACATAGCATGGTGAGCATTTTGTAATGTAAATAAATGTCAAATCACAATGTCTTAGACCTGAAACTAATATAACAATGTATGTCACCAGGACTTAAATGAATAAATAAATACCTCAAGGCCATTTTGACACTTCTAGAAGCTACAGGTCTCCTGAGATAAAAGGAGGAAATTTGTTCCACAAAGCCCAGGATCATCTGACATTTGTCGTGAGAGCTGGGAGAGGTGGAGTAATTTATTCTCATAAGCAAACTGCCAAGAAAATAGAAAGTCCCAGAAACCTTTCTCAAGCCATTACTGTGAGAATTTCTCCTGTGATCTTCCTTATTGGTAGCATTCCATCATCCCTCCCCCATCGAACTGTCTCTGTCTGCTGCGCCCTGCTACATCCACTCCTTCTTCATGGGGTTCCATTAGTTTAAGTGGAAAGGGGCTCTACATAGTACATGACCGTCCCTAACTGTAATAAGTTTGTATGCTGACAGATGGTAACTACACTTATCATGGTGAGCATTTTGTGATGTATATGATTGTCAAATCACTATGTTGTACACATGAAACTAGTATAATATTGTCTGTCAACTATATTACAGTGAAATAAAAAGGCTATCCCTAGAACCCATGAGAGGAAAAAGGCCAATGTCCACTGGGCAAAATGATCCTCATTTTGAATGCTTGCAATCACTTGTAGAGATTTCTCTTTTCATTGATCACGTAAATATATATATTGAGCCAAACATATTTCTATGGAAAGGAGACAACTGGAATGCCTTTAGAGTTATCCAGAAAAGTGCATCAGATAAGGCAGACTTCCGCAAATTGACCAATTTGGCAGAGAGAACAAAGCACATTACAGAATACTGCACAGCTAGGGATTCATGTGTTGCTTTATGTCTACAGCATTGTGCATACTGGCAATAATCCATTGTCTGTGGCCTGCTCTGCCATCAGGAGAGGGGAAACAGATGTTCCTGTTCGTCTTTCGATGGGGCTTCTGATATTTACTTGTCTAAAATAACATCAGCCACCCTAGGCAATTTTTCCCTAGTCCTTGAGTCTGTGGACTAATTGCTTCTGGTTGGTTACTGTTAAGTATGTGATTATCATCTCAAGGATACGATCCATTGCCAGCAGGGATCACCCCAGGACAAGGGAAAAACAGGTACCATTGGGAAGAGAACATAATAACCATCAAAAAATACACAGAACTTTATTTGTTCCAAGTGAGGTGAGACCCCAATAACTCTTTTTGAAAGATGCCGAGTAGAAATTTGGGGGTACTTAAATTGAAGACCAGGAAGTCTTGTCACTCAGTATAGTAATTCTGGAACTGGCATTACAGTTAAGAATACGAGATAATTAGAGTGTTATCAGTAGTCTTGGGAGAGGTGATGGTTTAATTATTAAATACAAGTAATTTATACTACATTGAAAATGACAGCCCTCTTAAATCATGGCTTGATGGGAAAGAAGTAATGACAGTACTAGACACATGTAGGAGAAGGAGGAAGTATGATAGGCCTGGAAATCACAGAATGGATGCAGAAATGGGATAAAGGAGGCTAGAGTCTTTTTGCTTGACTGGCAGGAGGGCTTACAGTAAGATAGTGTCCTACTTGTGACATAAAGGGAGCAGATATTGGAAGCGACTATTGCAGACCAGACAAAATCACAAAAGAAAACAAACAGAAAGCTAACCAGAATTTCAGCAAGTAGCATAACTATATATACATATATATATATATATTTTTTTTTTTTAATGACCATTACAGGTTTCCCTCTCTGTCTGAATGTAGAAGTTTCCTGTGAAACCTTTTGTAAGCCAAAGTGTCTCAAAGCAAAGAAGCAATTACCATTTCATAAAAGTGAAAATCCTCTGCAGATTTCTTTTGGTTATTGAAAATAGGTGCTAATGTAGGTCTTTTGTAAAAGCAAAGTGCTTTACTTCTTTTAAAAAAATCTTATACAAACTTTCTAGATACCATTTTAGAGGTCTATTTTCTACTGGTCTATTTTTCCTTCCCATCTATTTGATTTCCCTTCCTTTCTACTGAAACATCTCAACTGCATAAGATGTGTCCTGGGCCCCCTAAACCAACATGACTTCCTTCATTCCCAGGATCAGTAATTACTTCCCAGCTCCAATTTTCCCAGGCCATATATGTGAATGAGATTCCAGGTAGCATGATAGCATGGTGATCAACAGATTTCACATTGGAAGCAGATGACCAAGGCTCAAATCCTGTTTCTACTTCCTACTAGCTATGGGACCTTCAGAAGAGTTATTTAAACTATCCAAAATCATTTCTTCACCTATAAAATAGACTATTTACTGTATCTGTACCACAAAGTTGTTATGAGTGTTACATGGGATAATTCAGAGCTTTTACAGTAGAGGCCTCCATGCAACACTCCATCACTATCTCCTCACCTCCATCGACCACCTCCATCCAACCATTCACCAAAGCATCACCTCCATCCAACCACTCACCAAAGCCAGTTGATTCTACCCCTTGACTATCCCCTCAATCCATCCTATTCTCTCTGTTTTCACCTTCCACCCCTTTATCTCAGACATCCACCATCTCTTATCTGGAGTATTTTACTTAGTTCCATGTGGGTCACTTATCGCCCCCCCCTTTCCCCACCCCAATCAATCCAGGCCCCACAAAGCAGCCAGGTAAGAGAGAAACCAGGAATCCCTACCACCCTTCATGAAAGCATCTCCCTCCTTAGTAAGAGTGTGTACAAAGTCCTTTATCCCATAACCACTTGTTCTTCTTCTGGCTTCTCTCCTTGCTCCACTCCCTTTGTTTTCAATGGTCCTGCAGAACTAAATCACTGTGACTCTCCAAATAGACATGCTCACTCTCTCCTCTAGCTCTTGTTCCCCAACCTTTGGAACATTCCCTGTCCCATCAACTCATCCTACTCCATTTGCCTGGATATCTTCCCTGTAGGCCCCTTTCATGACCCTCACTCTCTACTCCAGCCCCATTGGCCACCCTCAAGTCTTCAAGGATGCCGTGGTCTTTCCCACAACAGGTCCCATGGACATGCTCTTCACTCTATCTGGAAAATTCACCTATCTCTCCCTTTTTGATTCATTAATTTCTACCAATTAATTTCACATAATAAATGCCTTAAACTTATCAGCTCAAATACCCTTTGCACAGAGAAGTCCCCTCTGATGACTTGTTAGATAGAAGTCCTCTCGGCAAACTGCACTTCCCTCCATTAGCACTTACCACGATTGGGGATATATGTTTGTGTAATTATTTGGTTTAAGAATATCTTAGATCAGGTCCCCCATGTTAAGGTAAGGATTCAAGGGTAAGTGTTTGATTTGGAGAATGATCCAGGAAGCACCAGGAGGAGGTAGGGAATTGAGACAGGGAAAGGAAGGAAACAGGTTCATGAACAGGCAGGTTATCCTGTGGGCTGTTGGGACTGGGTCCTGCAGGGGAATTCTGTGGGATGTGCCCCAGAGTTGTCCCACTCAAGGGGAATAAAGGCAAGTATTAATTACCTTATTCTGTCCATCACTGGTTGGGGGCTGCTTCCAAATTGGCTGCATAGGACAAGCATCTTATTGAAACTAGAAAAATCCCTAAGGCAGAGTGCCACAGGTGTTCACGAGGAGAGGCCATTGGTGAATGAAGAGGGACGGGGTGGGGATTTGACAGCTTCAGCCTCAACATCCACCTGCTCCAATGGACTATGAGCTCTGCAGCCCCCTTCCTCACTAGTCAGCTCTAGAGCAGCCCCCCTAATAGAAATACAACATGAGTCACAGATGCTTGTGTAACTTTACATTTTTGAGAAGAAATGTTAAAAAAAAACAAAACTAAGAGAAACAGGCACCATTAATTTTAACTCTATATTTTATTTAACCCATATAGCCAAAGTGTTGCATTTTAACATGTAATCAATATAAAAATTGTTAATGAGATATTGTACATTGTTTTGTGCTGTCCTTAAAAGAGGGTGTGTATTTGACATTTACAGCACATCTCAATTTGGATGTGCCACATTTCCATGAGTTTGATTTCTGCACTTATAAATTATTTTTGTGTAAAATAAATTTCATGTTGAAATTTATTCTGGTACAATAATGTCAAATAGCTAGTAAGTAAACATTGGGTTAAACGAAATCATTACTGGAATTCTGCAGTTTTTAAAGACAGATAAAACACATATATTACCCTGCTGTTTTTATATTGTTAGTAAGCTTAGGAGGAGTGGTCAAATTTTATCGTCTATAGGGTTATAATTTGAATGAGGGCACCTTTTTATAAAAAGTTCATTTTGAATCATGGAAAACCCACACATTGCCTTCTTCCTAAACTTCAAAATCCCAAAGCAGCATGGTAAAATTTTTATTTTCACCACTTAAAATAGCCTGTATCAACACTGAAGGAACAACTATGTTAAAGGGAGAAAAATGGTAGAAACACAAAGACAAAGGCTTTTACTTCCCACAACCATGTGGGACTGCCTACAATCAAACCTATGTATACTGAACTGTGTCCTCCCTGAGAGACACCTGCTCTCAACATGTGCACATTCTCCAACACTGGCTTCCCAGAGAGCCACAAGAGCAAAGCAAGTGGAGAATTGAAGCACTTCCTCATTTAAGTCAGCTCAAATGACCGATACTTATTCAGATCTACATATGTAAGATAAAAATCTCTTATTTTTCTCTGAATAATTTCCTCCAGCCTCAATTTCGCCTTGAGCAAGTGATACAGCTGGTGAAACCACTCTGTCCAGCTTTCTTCCATCAACTCCCAAAAGGAAAGGCTTCTGTCTTCCTCATAGCCAAGTTTATTTTCTCTCCACCATCTTCAACTTTGTAGGTACCCACCAAACATTAATTGATGGCAAATCGAGCAGCTTTTGAATTTATTTATGGAATGATTCTTCTATTCAAAGAACATCTTTATATCCTTTCTCTTCAACAAAAAAGTGAAATTGTTTCATCTTGCCAGTTCTGTTTTAACATCTGCAGAGAGCACAATGTGTGCCTGTTTTAAACAAATGTGTAGGCACACCAGTTTTCTTGATTTAGAAGCATAAATGACAATAGGGAGAAAGAGTTTTTAGAAGGAAATTTAACCTTAGGGCTTAAAGTTAATAGAAAGTGCAATTGTTGTTTTGTTTGAGAGAGAGAGAGCAAAGAAATCCCATTGTAATGCTATTAGGCTAAGTTTATTTTGGTCATAATTTTCCCAGTTTTGGTGTAGACACAAGCTTATGTGCACACCTGAAAACCAGTATAATTTATGGTCAATTCACCAATGTAGGTCAACTGGTAGAATAACCATAAGCATCAGCATAAGTTGATTTGTAGCCTCAGTTGCACAGTGGTCATCAGAAGACTTTGGGAAAATGGCTTAATTCCCATTTGTTTGTTTCCTAATCTATTAAAAAAAAAAGTCCACATTAATGTATTTCTTATTATTGTCATTCCTTAATGGTTATTGATTATATGCAGGATGCTTTGTATCTCTGCGAGGCATTGCAACTTCCCCCGGGAAGACTGTGCTAATGAATAGTGTTTGTAAAGTACTTGGAAATCCTTGGATTAAAAGCAAACCATATCAGGGTAAAAGTATTCGTATTAACACACCATATGGGAGAACCGTATGTTATCTATTAAGAGGATGTGTGTGATATTGAAAATAGCTCTCTGGTACATTGCCTTGTGCTATTTTTATACCAAGTTATGTCATGGCAAGTTTAGGTGTGCCAGGGTCATACCTTCGTTGTAGAAATGCTATAGAGTTCAATCATCCAGCAGGTATTGGTTGAATTTCTTATTGAACACTTGACACTCACCATCATACAAAATAGATGGAGGGGACAGTTGCACACTATAGTCTCATGTGTTCCTTTCATTGAACTTGTATTACACTTGGGTCTCCCTTAACAGACATGTCTGCTTTAAAAATAACAGGTTCAATTATTTCCTCTTCCCTCTACATGGAGAAGTATGCTGTTTGGGGACATTCTTAGAAAAAAAATAGGACTGGAGCACCTGGGTGGCTCAGCTGGTTAAGCAGCCAACTCTTGATTTCGGCTCAGGTCATGATCTCATGGGTCATTGGGGTATCGAGCCCCACGTCGGGCTTCGCACTCAGTGGGGAGTCTGCTTCTCTCTTCCCTCTCTCTCCCTGCGCCTCTAAGCATGATCTCTCTCTCTCTCTCTTCCTCTAAAATAAATAAATAAAACTTTTTTTTAAAAAAAAGAAATAGGAACAAGATGATTGTCTTCTCTGTCCTATAACTGAAGACCAACCATGGATCTTACACAGCCTCTCTGAATGAGGCATGGTTATAATAGTATTTGTTTTGAGTAGAATTGGTACTGGCAGCCAGGAAAGCAAGCATTTCCCCAAATGGGCTCTGTGTGCTCCACCACCTCCCTAGGAGGTCCTAAGTTATTAGCCTGGATAACTGAATTGTAATAAGGGATTCCTTCTCTAATGTGACTCTTCCAGTAAAAAGAAAAAATGGTGATAGGGGTATTGTAACAAGAACCTGGGTTCTGTGTCTGGGGCACCTTCCTTGAAAAATGCCACCCTACATGATATATGAACCTTAAATTTTGTAAGTGACCTAATGATCTTGGAAGAGGAGATAATTTCCCCCTTTTTTTCCTGATTAATTTGTCAACTAGCCATGCAAGGCCAGGTCAGGAAAGAGCGTATTTCATTAATTCACAAATATTTATTGAGCATCTATCAGGTATTCATTCTGGGTACTTAGGAGACCTCAGGCAATGAGGCAAACAAACATCCTTGTGTTGGTGGAGCTTACCTTCAAGTGGGAGCAGATATACATAAACAATGAATAGAATACCTACCTACATTATATATTAGAAGATGGTAAATCCAGAAAAGGAGGATGGAGGGTGTAGGGGTGGGGAGATGTTGTAATTTTAAGTGGAGTGCTCAGCATAAACCTCATTGAAAAGGAGACATTTTGAGCCAAGACTTGAAGGATCTGGAAGCCCTTCAGGCAGAGGGGACAGGCAATAGAAAGACCAGAGGAGAAGAGACCCTTGGAGACCAGCCAGTATGACTGGAGCAGAGTGCATGGGAGGCTTCTAGAAAAATGTCAGAGTGGGAAAACCACAGTGGTCTCCACCACACAGAGCCTTGTTGCATTTGAGCAACAGTTGAGCAGGGAAATGGTATGATCTGACTTACATTTGAAAATAAACTGTCTGGCCTCTAGGTTGAGAACAGATCTGGAGGAGAAGAACTGAAGCTACTGTCAAATGCAGGGCAGAGAGGGGAAAGGAGGCTGGACCTAGGCGGTGGTGAGAGCAGATGAACTCTAGTTACCTATGCTCCCTAGCCATCACCACGTTGGATTTTTAGGAACCGTTACTTGTAATCAAAGACACTTGACATTTCAAAACAAACCCACAATTTAATGAGGTTCAACCAGAGGCTCAGATAGATAACATACCTTTTCTACATTGAGAACTGAAATACAGTTCAAGCAAAATAATTAATAATAATTACTGTTTAGGGAGAAATGAAGTTTCTTTTTTAATCCCTTGACAAGCATTTATGGAGCCCCAATGAACTTAGGCACTGTGCAGGGTGCTGAGAACACCACAGCAAGAATAAGGTCCTCCCTTTCAGAGAGGACTTACAACTTTGCCAAAATATAAAATTAAAAACTGAATTCTTTATAAATAAAAGAGGATTAACTTAAAAAAAAAAAACAAAAAGTTGAGCCTTCCTGACCTGAGAAAAATAAATATACCACTTGTATTAATCAGCTGTTGCCATGATAATACTGTGTAACAAATGACCCCCAAATATGGCCCCTTACAACAAAAATATTTATTCTCATGTTCACAGGTTTGCAAGTTGACTATCATTCAGCTGATGTAGGCTGGGTTCCGCTGGGCAGTTCTGTTTCAAACTGTGACTTGCCTGGGCTTGGCTCCAGATCATACCTTGGGTTCAAGTCTGCTCCACGTATCTCTCATCCTTTTTAAACCAGTAGCTATAGGGCCATCTTCTTGTCATGGCAAATGTCAGGGGCACAGGCACCAAGTCCAATTATGCAGCACAGTTAAGCCTTTTTCTCACATTGTGTCCACTAATATTTCACTTGCTAAATCAGGCAACTTGGTCAAGTCCAACATCAGTGGGTTGGGACGGATTCTCTGCCCACAGTGGGAGAACACTAACCATACAATCCATTACAGGGGACTGAATAATTGGGACCAATAATCTAATCTGCAAACCACTGTATTTCAACGGCATATGCTTCATCTATGCTTGGAAATGTCAGCACCTCTATAAGAAAGAGTATTAATACATGAACAGGTAGGACACATCAGGTTGTTTCCCCGGTAGCGGGGCTAGCAGGGATGGATTTGCTCGGATTCACTTCCCCTTTCTCTTCCCATGCACAGTTCACAAAAAGAACCACACCTATCAGGATAGCAACCTGTGGCCATGCCATTGAGAGTTTGCCCTTGTATACATCTCTTTTATATAGAAATAAACATGGATTATGTTCTTGTCATCATCCAACAAATGATGCATTCCTACTGCCTCCATGAATTCAGTTGACAGCAGGAGTCTCTTATTTTTATTTCTATAAAATTCCTGAAATATCCTTACATATAGTACATGCTCAATAAATATGGGTTGAAAGAGTGGAGAGCAGGATACGAATACTAGAGAAACAAAAAATTATGCAACAACTAGAATGCTCACAGGTTACTGTGCTTTTTGGCATGAGAAAATAAAATGTTATGTGACTCCCACCATGAATGCTATGGCAATTTATTATCTGAAATAAATATGAGATCTTAAAGTCATACTAACTATGAGAATTTAGCTTCTGCGTGACATTTTTTAAGCTAACAAAATTGCCTGTCACTTCCCCATATTTCTTCACATTTAAGCCTTTTAAATCCCTTCTAAAAACCACAAGTTTATATTCACCACTCTACTTAACTTTTTATTGTTTATGGGCTTCCTGTGAAGATAGCTAGACAGACAAGGCTGATGAAAAGGAAATCTTGTCCTTATCAAATAAATACTTACCGGTAACTGTGTAATGGGATTTTTTTCCCTACCAGTGGAAGACCACTGTTTCAGTAAGAACCCACTCATCTGAGGCATTTTAAATGGATGGAAAGTTATAAGCCAGCCAAAATGTCCTGAAAGAGTGAAATGAATGTTAATCCAATTGCCGGAGAATGCTTGCTTAGAAAGCGAGACTTCTACACTGGCCCCCCCTGCTGGCTCTGAGGATGCACTGTCTGGAGATGGATGAAAGCAACGTACCTAAACCTTGTCATCCGAAGGCACGTTACTCAAAGGGCAAACCCAGAATTTTTCTGGAATGCACTTACTCAGTAATAAACATACCAACTGTTTCTTGAGTTTTCTTCTTAAGGGAAGAAATACTGCAAGTGGATCCTGCAATCAAGGCTCAAAGTAAGAGCCAAAATCATGCCGCTCGGGTGGCTGTGTTAGGGAGTGGGACAGCATGCATATGCATAGGGCTAAAAACCCAGGCGTGAAACCTTAGGAAAACAGACTGGTTTTTATTGTTATAAAGCTGGATTTGGGGGTCTGACCAGAAATGTCCTTCTCATGCATTTCAAACTGCTAGAACCAACTCCTCACCTTCCTGTCACTTAATTGTTGTTTCTCTTTCCCTTCTTACCTTCCTCTCACCACAAGAAGGCTTTTCACTCTATAGGAGATGTGGTAACCAGACTAATTTTAAAGGCAGCCTGTCACTGCAGACTTCAAGCCTATTGTGAAATCTCAGTAAAAGACTGTCCGCTGGGGGAGACAGAAAAGCTGGTAGATTCCTCTTGCTTGATTCTGACTCCATTTGGTGGGAGGAAGGGGGGAAAATACTGACCTATGTTTTTAACACATGCGGTAGCACCCACTTAGCCTTGTGAAGGGAGCAGGTGCAGCAAGGATGGCTGTTTCCTTCCCAGAGCAAAAGCCAATGCCGTCGTCTGCTTGGAGAACAAGAACAGAGCAAATGTTAAACCATTAAGCGGTAATGTAAATATGCCATTTAGAACATCGGACGTAGGTAGCTGCTCAGCTGCCTCGGGTCCTCCTGTTAAAAGTTAGACTGTATCCCCCAGGACAAATAGCACAGCTGTTGGGCAGAGGGAACTGTACACATACTTATGTAGTCATTGGTAGCATTTCTTCCCTACTTCAGAATGCCACTCTTATTTATCTATCATCTTCCTATCTATCTATGTCACTCCATTATAAACTTTTTCTTTCATTCAAGTCAATTCGAAATGTTTTCCCATCTGCAACTCTCTTCAGTTCGTTCTTTTTCAGATCCTTGGTGAAATGTTTCCCCCATTGCTTCTAAGGCTATTGTTTAAGCTCTACTATTTGAGTCCTCCTCTAGGGAGGATTCCCCATCCTCTTGCCTCTGGATTAAGAGCTCATAGTAGTAGTAATGGATGGTGGGTCAAGGCACTCAAGCAACACAAAGTTAAGTGATCTGAGCCTGGTGATGGGTCAGGACTTTTCAAAGGGCTCAGCCGGGTGATTCTTCAGCTCCTTGTGGCATTGGCTGAGGTCATGGTTTGGCTGTGTGCGGCGGGCAGTTGGGCTCGGGTGGAAGGTGCAGAAGGACCCCCCACGTGTCCAGCCCCTCGGTGCTTCATCATATGGCACTTCTCTCTTTCTGTGTGCCTCTCTCTTGGTCGGCTAGCCTGAGCATCTCTACAACGTGGTGACTGGCTTCCCAGAGGGAGAAGGTAGAAGCTGCTAGCCCTCTGAAGCCTTGACTTAGAGGTCCCAGAACATCATTTCCACATTTCATTGATCTAGTCACGGAACCAGTCCAGATTCGAGGAGAGGAGAGCTAGATTCCACTTATTGAGAGACAAAGGATCTGCGGCCATCTTTAACCCATAGTAATATATGTCAGTCACTTCTGCTTCTGTTTTCTGTCCTTGACATGTTTTATGTTTCATTCCTGTGTCTTTATATAAATTTTTCTTTTTAAAAAATTTTCCAGGGGCCCCTGGGTGGCTCAGTCGTTAAGCGTCTGCCTTCAGCTCAGGTCATGATCCCAGGGTCCTGGGATCGAGCCCTGAGTTGGGCTCTCTGCTCAGCAGGAAGCCTGCTTCTCCTTCTCATACTCCCCCTGCTTGTGTTCCCTCTCTCAATGTGTCTCTCTCTGTCAAATAAATAAAATCTTTAAAAAAATTTTTTTTCCAAACGAAGAGATTTGGAAACTCTCTCAGCAATGAGGTAGAAAATCCTGCCTTTATTTGCCTTTGAGAAGTTTATTTTCTTCTACCCATCAATCCACTGGTATATATTACACATTTTATGCCAAAAGAAAATGTTAACCAGTTTCTAGTATACAACCATCACTGCCCCTGCCCAGTGATTTGTTTTTCAAGGAGTTATGTACTGTGGTGTATACTTGACCAACATAGTCTGTTCAAGACAAAATATTTCATAGCATAGATGTGTTAGACTGTCATGTGTAAGCTAGGTAAAAATAGATATTTTTTGCAACATATATCAAACAGGAAAAGAAGTCATAGAAACTTAATCAAGCAAATTTACTTACACGGTGCATATTGCTTGAGTCAAGGGAGAAAAGCAGATTCGAATTAAGATCAGTACTGCATTTTGGGAAATGCTGTGCAAGGAGAGAAATGTTGTAGGAGTGCTGAGTGAATTTTGTTTACTGTGGTACAACATTTCATCAAGCAAATCAGGTGAGAAGGGACAAGTATAAATGTACCTATTTATATAGGTAATTTCTCTGTTTCATGCCTCTGATTCATCTTTCTGCCTTGCTTTGGGAGTCATGCTACATTGGTTACAATTAATTTCAGTGCTGCATATTAGCCCTAAAGAGCTATTTCATAAATTGACTTGATGTATTTTTCCCCCCTCTGTGGTTTTCTTGAAAGATGAGAACGGTCCAGAGGAAAAACAAAGTACAGAAGAAATGGAAGGGCAGAGCCAAGAAGCAGGTGGGCTCAGATTTCTTTTGAGGAGTCTCCTAGGCCTCATCCACAGAGGTGAACAATAACTTTACTCAAATGTTGTTTTCTAGACATGTTATAGCTTTTCACCAGGTTGACTGCAGTATTCATTTAGGTCTCCCTCAGGAAGCCACCAGTCCCACTGGAAAACAACGCTTCCGGTCAGAAGGGTGCATTCTCATTCCTCATTCACCAATTCCATTTTTCTTCTGTGCAACAACACTTTGCTTAGAAATGCTCTAAGAACAATGGGCAGAGGTTGGAAGTGCCAACTCAGAACTTGGCTACCTCAGGACAGGTCAAAATTAGCAGATTTAGTTTTGGGAGAATAAAATGAAAATGTTTAAAGTAAATAAATTAGAGGCTTTCCCTCCATGAGAAGTAGAATGTTCTTTACTACTTTGCATTGAACTTTGAAGAGCTGTGTTTCTGGTTGTTTCTTTACGTGTGGTAGGAGACAGTGTCATGGAACCTGGTTACCTCACAACCAGACCTAAAGTGAGATCCAAAGCCTTCCTGACATCTCCTCTGTTCCCTAAGAACAGATGTGTTCATTGGATGTTTACAGATTCTCTACTGTAGATTCTGAATGGAATACCTTTAGGTGAAGTAGCAGTTAAGACTCAGAAGAGTCTTTAGCTTCTCATCTCTTCTTACCCATTTGTAAACGTGTCCTCAGGCATGCTCTCCTTTAAAAGGCCAATAGGCACAGTTATGCCGTTATCAACACCACCACCCAAATCAAAATATCCTTCTTTCCTTTAGTCTCCAAGTCCTAATGAGCCCCACAGAGGCGCGTTTTTGAAACAGTGGACTCCATCTGATGTGTTCCAGTCACATCCTGGGCCATATGCTGAGCTCTTGGAAATCAACCAGTAGTGTGATAAGTTTTTCACTGAAAACTTCCTACATTAACCTTGGAACTTTTGCTAGAGAACTGGAATCTTTTATTATTAACCTGGAAGATGGAATTGAAGAAGGCCAATCAGAGAAAGCACTGAAGCAAAGCAGCAAGGACCTTGTGTAGTTGCCGCTGGGTCAGCTGGCTCCCTTGGCCGAAATGTAGTCCTTGCAATGAAATGAGTTTCTGATACAGCAGACTGTTGTTATCCACTCCCCACCCCACCCCAGTGCCCAACCCACACATCATTATGCACAGTGGAAGATGAGTCTTATGTGAGAAGCTGTCACTGTTTTCACTGTTTGCCACTGACAAGTATTAGTCAACTAACTGCTGACAGCTGAGGCCATTCTCTGAATGGTGAGATTTCACAGGTTTTATTCCCTCACTGTTCTGTCCCCAACTATCTCTATCAGCATAGATTTTTTCCCACCCTTGTTCACACACACACACATGCACACACGTACAGATCTGCCTGTGTTTTGTTTATTCATCCTTTTTTAGCTAGTAAGTTGAGAACAGGTGGTTTCTTTTTGGATTTGGGATCACCTGTCAGCAGAGAGTGGTGGGGCTTCAGTCCTCTTCTGCACCCCTTGGATTGATAGCATTATCATCGCAGTATGTTTACCTCTCAAGGTAAAGAATAGTCCTGAATGCACCCCTGAGGGGCTCCTCTTCCTCTTCCAAGTGAGCCCACTGGCTGGCCCAAGTCATGGCAGGATTCATCTCTGATCTGGTCTGTTGTCAATATACATGGTTATATCTGCTCTGGCTCATTTCATAGCCTCCTTAATCCAAGTGCAGAAAAATCAAAGATGAGGTCCTGGTCAATAAAGCCCTTTTGACCTACTGTTGTTCTTTCAAAATATAAATACCTCCTTTATCTTCAGTATGATTTCCAACTTTAATTTTGATTATGTAACTGCAGGCCTCTTCCACATCATGAAAAACACACAATCTCAAGCCAGCACAGTTCTGACTACTGTCACGATCAAATCAAATCAAAGTTTGTAGATAATATTCCTCAAATAGTCATTTTTTATTATTATCATGTTCAATTAGCCAGCACATAGTACATCATTAGTTTCAAATAGTCATTTCACAAATACATATCAAGGGTCTATGTAACTCAGGCACTGTTCTGGGTCCTGGGATACAACAGAAAACCATAAAGACAATGTCCCTGCCTCCTTGAATCTTATATTCTGGTGGGGTTGGCAGTGGGAGGGGGGTGAAATTCAGAAATAAACAATAAACAAAAACACACAAGATGGTGATAAAAGCCTTGTGGAGAAATGAGGTAGGTAGAAGGAACACTGAGAAGGCAACTTTCCATTGGCTGGATTTGGGAAGGACTCCCTGAGGAAGGGATATTAAATAAAATCTCAATGAGGATCTCTTCACCGGTGGAAGAGCATTCTAGATGGAGGGACCAGGTGATGCAAATGCCTCAAGACCAATTTTACCATGTTGGAGAAAGAAGGTCAGAGTGGCTGGAGCATGATGCGTTAGGCAGAACATGGTGTAAGATTTGGTTAAAAAAAATCATAGGACCAGATAATGTCTGACTGTATAATATTTGATTTTATTAGAACTACAAAGAGAAGCCAGTGGAAGGTTTGAAGTTTTAACAAGCTCAGTTTGCCTGTGAGTAAAAGTGGGTCACAAGAACCAGAGACCAGTTAGAAGGCTATAGCAGGAAGAAATGGTGACAGTTTCTGGCAATGGAGACAAAATGGATTGATGTGTCATATTGCAGACATAAAGATAACAGGATGTGCTGATGGATTTGGATGTAGGGTATGGGGGAAAGAGGAATCCAGGATAACTCCCAGATTTTTAGCATCAGGAACTTTGTGGATGATGGTGCCACTTGCTAATATTTGGAAGACTGGCCACCAGGCATAGTTTTTGTTGAGAAAGTTAATAGTTCGGTTTTTCCATGGTAAATTTGGCCATATGGAATGTCAAGAAGCTAGCTAGTTAGATAGATTAGATGATGATTCTGGAGAGATGTTGACTGAGAAACAGGTTTGAGATTCATGTGGCATGTAAATGAGGTTTAAAATAGTGGTTCTGAAAAAAAAAAAATAAACATTTAAAAAATAAAACCATGGTTCTGGGTGAGATTCACTAGAAAGAGCATGTAAATAAAGAAAATAATGGGCTTGAGACACCAAGACATCCAGATAGGCAGCAACAGAATAAAGAAAGTGTTTCAGAAAGAACAGAGTTAAGACTCTGTGAAATACTACTGAGAAATCAACTAAGATGAGAAAAGAGAAATGACCATTGGATTTGGCAAAGGGAAGTCATTGGCATCTTCCCTCAGAGAATCTCGGAGGGGTACTGGAGCCAATGGAGTGAGTTATGGAGAGACTATGAAGTGAGGAAGTACAGAACAATAACTCAGACAGCCCTTTTAGGGAGTTGTATTGTGAAAGGAAGGGCAAATGGGAAGATGTAACACCAGGGAAAGGTTAATAGTCTTCTGTTTGTTTTTTTTCTTTTTATAGGAGATTATCGCCTACCAAAAGAAAGTGATTTATCCTCTCCAATTATTCCCCTACTAAAAATTTTATTCTCTCTTCCAATAGAGACATAACCTGCAAGTAATAGTCATATGCATTAAGAATGAAAGAGATGCTAGAAAATATGCAGTTTGTCTTCAAATGTTAATTGTCATGGGTGTGTGAGTTCTCTTGAGTTCCATAACCTTGTTACTACATGAAGAATGTATATTTCTTTTCAATCCCTTCTTCAGTTGTCAAATATTAACCATTCCAAATGATTTTGATAATCCTTCATATATTAAATCTGCTATTTTTTTAAAAGATTTTATTTATTTATTTGACAGAGAGAATGAGAGAGAGAGAGCACATGAGAGGGGGGAGGGTCAGAGGGAGAAGCAGACTCCCTGCCGAGCAGGGAGCCCGATGCGGGACTCGATCCAGGGACTCCTGGATCATGACCTGAGCCGAAGGCAGTCGCTTAACCAACTGAGCCACCCAGGCGCCCCTAAATCTGCTATTTTAATGTTAGTTAATCATCTATTATCCTGGAAGCTAGATACGAGTGGAGTCATTGTGGTGCCTGTGATACTGAGAGGAAAGATCAACTTGATGAGGTTCATTGCCATCGTGAGGGGGAGAGGGACCTCCAAGTTCCTTAGCCCCCACTCTGTGTTTGGGTGATGTGAAATCTCCAAATGGCTTTTGGTGCCTTCCTACAAATGATCCCCTCCTGGGCCTCTCCGCTGACAGCCATCAGACATGCTCCTGGCATAACAGAGCAGAAGTGCTGTGCTAAGAAAAACCAAACTTTAAAAACACACACATAAAAGCACTTTGTAGAAACTTGCAAGGATATGCTTCACAATCATTCACTAAAAGAAATGTACCATTCTTCTAGAGGTGGGGAAAAAGCAAAATGCCAAAGCAAAATAGGACCAACAAATACTATTCTTCACCAAAAAATAGTTTGTTGTCATTGGGCTCTGGTTTAACGGATCCTGTCCATTAATTATAAAAGAGAGTCATAAACCCTAAACCCTTCAAAGACCACTCCATGTATTAGAGCATTAAACAGGTTCATACTTCCTTGGTGGAGTGGAGAGGGACATGACACAGGCAGGGAAACTCCATTTTGACAGTATTAACTCTGAGGCAGTGTTTCTCTTTCTGCTGTATAGACGGTGTCAACGCTGCAACTGGGCCCAGCCCTGCTTCAGAAGAGGCCGTTGAAGTCTGTAAAGATGAAGGTATGAGACCGCTTACTACATCTAAAGCTCACAAGCTCATAGAAGACCATTGGATTTTGTTTATATGGGAAAATGAAGCAGTGAGCAAATCTATCTAATTCTCTTTAAGCACCTCTATTTCCAACCCAATCAAATATCATGCCCACTCTGTTTTATTCCATATCTGCCCTTTCAGACTTTATATATACATTTATATTTGTTCCTCTGAAAAGTAACCGTTTATTAAGTAAGAAAAATAATCAAAGAAATTATGTTCAAGGAAGATTGCTTATTTGAAACACCAAAATTAGGCAGTTGTACTGTTTACAACTACTCATTAGGAATAAGTTCAGAGGAGTGGCATTTGGGAGCCACCTACCAGGGGGCTCCATTATCCAGACATAATAAGAAAGAAAAAATGTTAAAAGGAATCTACAGAAATAAATCTTTGGCGGGAGCATCATCCCTCATTCTATGAACAGTTACTATGAGAAAATGTTGCAGAACCAGGTATACCCAGAAGAAGAAAAAAGTAAAGAAAAATCATATTTAGGTTCTAGGAAAAAAATTTGAAGGAGAAATAGTGGGGACATCCATGTGCAGATGATAGAGTTAAAAAAATTATCTGAAGGAAAATGTAATAGTCCTTTTTTTTTCTTTCATTCACCCTGATTAACTGTCCCCAAACAAAAAGGTAATATTATTTTATATCTGTCATTGGTTGCTATTAAAAACCACTCTATAGACTAGATTGTTATTTATACAAATGGACATCTGGTAAACCCATGCAATCTACTTGGAACTTTTAGATAAATATGCCATTTGTTTCAGTTTGGAGTGATATGAAAATAGATCTATACTTGACATTGATACTTGCTATTCCTTGAATCAGTATTTAGAAAATCAAAGTTGTTTTACAATTTTAATACTCAGCTGTTTGCATAATTCATTTCATTTCATGTTGTCTGGTAAGTGGGTTTTCCTAAATGAGGTGTCCTGCGTAATGAGAGTAGTTGCTAACATTGTGAACTCTGGGGCTAGATGGTTGAAGCTTAAATCCTGTCTCTGCCACTCAAAATTGATGTAACCTTTGACAAGTAACTCGAGGAATTAACAAGTAATGACAGGTAATTAACCTCTTTATGCTTTAGTCTTCTCCTCCGTGGAGTGAAGACAATAATAGTATCTACCTCGAAAAATACCATATACATATGTCAATTGCTCAAACTTTTCAGCTGGCACATGTACAGATTGGGCTCCCCAAAGACAAACTCTGTGATGGAGATTAGGAAACAAACATTTATTAAGCAGAGCTCTGATTCCAAGAGCCTTTCCACCTGTGAAAGAGAAAGGGTCAAAGCAGAACTGGGTAGAGAGGGAAGTTGAGCTGAAAGGCATTATCAACAGAGGCCACAGCTAGCTGAAGATAGCATGACCCTTCTTCTGAGATGTCTCATCTGGATGAAAGAGTCAGGTCAGTAAGACCTTCCATTGATAAGTCACCTGATACTGGGTGCCTTGGGAAGGGGGTGTGCCTTCGGTGAGGCAGAGATCTTCCATTGAGGTAATCCTGGAAGCCAGAGATGAGGGCTGCCTGCACCTGGGAGAATAAATTCTTCATTCCTATAGGGGGAACTGGGTTGCCCAACAAGCATATACCATGCTGTAATTTTCAGTCATCCTTTTTTTGATCATTGCACTTTTTAAATGAATCCCTTAGCACTTCTTTCATATTACTCAGATATGTGTTCTTACATCCCTGGTTTTAAAGCCATTTGGTATATCTAAAAATGTAGTAATGTAGATATCCACGTAGGTTCTGCTAAGAAACACCAGGTCATCTTAGAGAGAGAAATAAACCTGACTCAGTCTCAGTGGAAAGACAAAAGTGGTATTCATTTTAGGCAAATAATTTTGGACATTCCAGTCATTTAGCTTGTGATAAAAAAATTTTAATGTCATGAAGTTGAATGGCAGAGTTTAGGAAACAAGAGATAATCTAATTTAAGTACTTCAAGCTGAGATTTTTCCTGTTGAGCTGTTTGGTTTAGAGATATTACACCCTTATAGAAACACACTGTTTGTGATGTTTCTTGATGCTTTTAGGATCTCACACCATTAATTGCTCATGCCACGATCAATTTCTCAGAATACTTTTAGGGTTTTTTTTTTTTTTTACATAAAACTTTTAATGGTGGTGACTCCAACAAGTTCATTCACATATCACAAATGCAATTCCCTAGTAAGATTAAATGTGAATTTTAAGGATTTTACTGAAATAAATTGTTAATATCCATTAACCTCTTGATCTTAGGGAAGGAAAAGTGTTTTCAAATCCACATTAACATGTAATCCAGTTTCAGTTAAAAATAGAACATATAAGATAGGATTTTTGCCTTTTCCTTCTGAAATAGCATATACACGAGAACACTGTTTTTGATTATCAGTCAGTACAAAGCTTAGACCAAGTGTCTAATGCATGTAGAACTGGCATCTTGACTGACATATACATAGCTTAGAACAAAAAAGAAATGAATTTGCATTGAAATCCTCCAAGACTGAGATCAAGTTGAGATTAGAAGGCAGTCACATGTGTTGAGGATTCATTTCAAACATTTGCCATTATTAGCTTTCATGCAGAAATATATCTCCTCCTTGGTGACACCGAGACTATTTATGAGCTCTGCCGTTATAAGATCGCTTATAAAACTGCTTATTACACTCTCCAGTTTAAGTGGCAGAACATTTTTGCTGACCAAAGACCTGAAGGAGCCCTTGCTTTCTTGTTTTTGCTTCCAGACTTTGATCTTGACCCAGCATCTTCTTGGGTTTTGGAATCGCTGATATTATGGACTGACCTTCATTCTCTCTCTCTCTCTCTCCCTCCAAAATAATTCCCAAAGATTTTGAGACTCACCAGTTATTTCTCACCTTACTTGTTGATTGGCTAGATTTACATGTATAACTTTGGTTCTCCCAGGAAATTAGTGTCTTCTAAACTGCGAAGACTGAAAACAAGCCAACAAAGAGTGAAATGGCTAATGTCACTTGGTTTGGGTTGCTAGTTTTTAAAAAATTAAAATAGCTATGTGAAAGTTGAAGAATTTCAAGAAGAAGTGTCTTCTGGGGTGTCTTCTGTGCCAGCGATTTTGTTCAAATGTTCTAGACATATTTCCCACTGAGTACCGAGAATGGATGCTTATTGCCTATTTACCCCACATAACTGCAAACAATGCACACTGCTAACTGAAGGAGGTACAACTGATTGTCTGTTGGATCAAGAGCTAGATTGTGCACTACAGACTGAAGGCACCTGTTCCCAATGACTCATTACAGACCTCAGGTGGGCAGGTGTTGAGTTGGGAGGCTGAGATGTGAGAAGGAGGAATGTTGATGAATAATTCATCCATAGGGTGGGTACATGCCAAGGATGCTGCAGCAGGGACTGAATTGAAATGAACTCCAAGGTAAAGCTGGCCTGAGAAAATATCTGTAGGTTCATAGGAGTTCTGAAGTTATTTAAAAAATAGGCATGCACTTATCTATTGAGGGATTTCTTTCTCTACTGGTAAAGATACTCTATTTATTTAATGGTGGTTTATACTTTAGATCCTTAAAAACAAACCTAAGAGTACAAATGTTAAGGTTTGTAAACCAACAAATGAAGAGGCATTCAGATGAAGGGGAGTATAAACACGGGAGTAAAATTTATGCCAGGAATATCAAGTGCTCTGGTTAAAACTGCTGCAAAGTTTTTATTTTTATTATTATTATTATTACCTATATTATTTAAAATACAGTCATTCTCCTTAATTCAAGGAGAACTCTCTGTTCTAGTTGTCTCAACACTCTTAATAGCTCATCCTTACTCTCAGCCAAGGCCAAGGCACTTTCCTGGAGGAAAAAAAAAAAATGTGCTGTTTCAACACATTCCAATTCTCCTGTCTTATTATTTAATCAGTACCTAATTTGAATTTGAAGGTCAAGTAGACCAAATCATATGCTCATTAATATTAAAAGAAAAATCAGTTAATACTCAGGTGCATGCACACCCGAGCTTGTATTCTTTTGGAGCTCTGTAAGTCACATCATTGCTGTTTTGGTGTTTAAGAAGTGTGATGTCACCTGGCAAAGGATTTCTTAACCCTTAAACTGGTGGCAGGCCCCCTAGATGTCACAATTTCTGTAGAATAAGAGCAAAGCTAAAACAGGAGTCAGCCCTGCAAGGAGAACAAAAGAGAAAGGATGAAGTTAGGTGTGAGGAAGCAGATTCGGGCATGTGCAAGAGATGAGAATACATGGTCCCAACCATCGGTTCCTGTAAGTCTGGCCAAATGATGTTGGCTCCCGATGCCTCTGACCATGTTTCTCTTCCTTGTCTAAATCGTTGCAGAGAAAGAAAACATAATTGTTGCAGAGAAAGAAAACATTGTACCACCCATGAAATTCCTCTCAGACTTTTGCAGTCTTATTTTTTTCAGTCTTTTTCTATTCTTGGTGTCTATCATCCCTCACCACTAAGGATGGTGTTAACTAAGGCTAAGGCTTACTAAGGCTCCTTACCACTACTCACCAAGGTGGGACAAAGCTGTCCCAGGTCTTGGATCTGCATTGTTTCAACCAGATCTGTAGAGTGTCTGCATACACTGTAACACCCAAGTTATCACTCTTGGATTTTAAGAGTCTGAAGTGTGAAATCAAAGTCACTGCTCTCTGGCGGCTCAGTGAAGGGGAAAGAACTAAGATGTATGGAGTGTCTCTGGCACTCAATGTTTTATACTTATGTACAATATATTCTTCATTTCACAAAAGGGTAACCTAAGACTCATAAGCAAGAGAAAAAGGTGTATGTGTGTAGCAGGGGAGAGGAGAACAACTTTATTATTGTTTACTCCCAGCTGATATTTAAGTGATATTTACATTTAGATAATCCTCCCAAAGATAGTATTTTATTCTATTTTTAATATAACAATTATTTATTTTTTTCTGCCTATAAGAATAATACATATTTATTGTAAAATATTTTAAAATTCAGGAAAATATAAAAGGGAAAAACCTATGATCATTTTCTCTTTAAGGAGTAAATAATGAAAAAATGTCCTCATTCTGATTTTTTAGTTAACAGTGCACCATGAATATTTTCCTGTGTCTTTAAATATTCCTCAAAGGCTTGATTTTTATTGGAGGCATAATATTTCATCATATGGTTGTCTGACAATTTACATAGCCAGTGTTCTAATGTTAGATTATTTTGTTATTTACAGTTTTCTCTCTATTATAAATAATAAGGAAATGCAGTGCATACATTTTAAATAAATCTCTGTGTATTTCTATGATCAGTTCCTCAGGATAAATTCCTGATTTTTTTTTATTTACTAGGGAAAAGGTTAAAATATTTTTATTGCTTACATTTATTTTCTTATTTTAACAGTAATGGGTGTTTATTATATGGAAAAAAAAAAACAAGCAAAAGAAGAAATGAAAATATCATCCATAATCTCAATCCCAGAAATAAACATATAATATGCTGGTATATAAACTTTCAGTCTGTTTCTAGAGTGCTGTAGATAGATAGATAGATGATAGATAGATAGATAGATAGATAGATAGATTTTTAGGGTATTATTTATTTATTTCAGAGAGAGAGCGAGCACAAGCAGGGGGAGAAAGGGGAGGGAGAGGGAAGGAAAGAATCCCAAGCAGACTCCGTGCTGAGCCTAATGCTGGGCTAGATCTCATGACCTTGAGATCATGACCTGAGCCGAAACCAAGAGCCAGATGCTCAACCGGCTGAGCCACCCAGGTGCCTGAAACTGTCTTTTAAATATAACATAGATTGTGAAATTATTTCCATGTCTTTTAATAGTCTAATATCACTTAATTGTACATTCCAATGAATGAATGTTTGTAAGTTACTTACCCTTCTCCATTTGAATCATTTCTTTGTTTTCAGTTTTAAATTCTGTACTGGCCAGGAATGTTCTTTAACTTTGTAAATGTTCATGATCATTTCTGTTTAAAAAAGAATCCAATATATGGAAATGCATGCAAATCTTTGTCTTTTCTACAATGAATAGAGTTTATTCCTCTTTTGATTCTTTAAATAATGTATATTCATTGTAAAAAATTCAAATCATGAAAGGCAGTATAAGGAATAGAATTTTTAAAACATAAGTAATCACAGCACCCTGAGATTACTACCATTCACATTTTGAGGACCATCCATCCTTTCATGCATCATTCACACAAAATTTTACCTAATTTGATCATATAATGTGTGATTTTAATGCAATTTCCCCTTTTTTATTGTTTGCTTACTTCCCACCTTCCAATTATTCAGTGAGTAAAATATACCGATTAAGTATATTTAAGTATATTGTTTTATCCCAACTTCTGGAGTCCAGATTCCAGCTCTACCATGACCTGTCTGACTTTGGGCAAGTTCTTTATTCTCTGCACCTCAGTTTCCTCATCAGGAAATTAGTAATGAAAATAACACCTCTATCACAGGATATTGAACATTAAAATGAGGCAATCCATTTATACATGTCAAGGAGTGCCTGATACACAGTAGGATGCTCAAAATTTCTATCATGGTTAAATATATATATATATATATACACTTCTTTTATAAGTATTATATCACATTCTACACACTTTTCTGAATCTGGTTTTGTTTCAGGCAGCAAAACTTTGTGGAAATCCATCTGAGTCATTTTGTGTAGATCTACTTCATCCATCTTAAAGCTCCTGTGATACTCCATTGCTTGGAAGTACTATAATTTATTCAGCCATTCTTCTGTGATAAGCAAGCACTTTCTTCCCACTTTATTGCCATACAGACAATGCTACATAGATGTCTTTGCCCATATATCCTTATAAGCAGTGCTTTTATTTGTATGAGAAAGATTCCAAGAGTGTGAGTTCTGCTTTTGAGGAGTATGTGTTTTTAATAGATACTGCCAAATTGCTTTCCCTAAAGCCTGTAACAATTGGTATTTCCATCGGCGATTGTGATTTTTGTTCTTTTCTAATATTTGCCAGTCCAATGGGTGTAAAGTACTATCTCATTACTTTTTAACGGTCAGGATTATTGTCCCAATTTTGTGGGTAACTAAGGCTCTGAAGGTTTGAGTAACTGGTCTAGTTACCCAAAAGGTAGAACCAGAATTTGGAAACCAAGTCTGCCTAAACCCAAGCCCATGCTTTTTTCATCACACAATACTGCTTCCCACAGCATGCATTTGGAGTGAGAGATATTCCTTGCCTGGGGGGGGGGGGGGTCGTACGATGCAGGTAGGTCCAGAGTAGTCAGAGGGCAGCATGGGAAAGCTGAGACCCAAACTAGGTGAGTAGGGCAGCAAGATTAAGGCAATGGCAGGGGGAGTTTGGAGCCAACTTACTTGGTCCACATTGCAACTTTGACCCTAACCTAGTCCTACGATGAAATGTGTGCATAGAAACCTCTCATCTACACCACCAGATATAAAGTCCAAACTCCTTTGCATAATATTCATGCTCTTTCCATATAGTCTGGCTCTACACCTGCACATGCTCTGTTCTGTAACCCAGCTCACATATGTGATATTTCCCAAACCCCCTTGCTGTATAGCATTCTGCCTTTTTTCTTTCACATCTGTTTTCTTCAAGATTCAAAGTTCATTTCCAATACGTTACCCTAACATGAGTCATCTACTCCATCATTCCCTTCTTCCCCCGCTCCTTCTCTCCTTCCTTTCCTTCTTCCCATCAACAATAATCTGAACAAATATTTTTATGACAAGAATCTTACTAGATGTTGCAGGGGAGGGACATGCACCTTTTCACCTTTCTTGATTTCTCCCCTCCTCATTGCATTTCATTCCATGCAATAGTGAACTGTCTCTTCCAGTTTCTTGTCAATTTGTTTGTAAAACTTCAAAACTTACCATCACCTTGTATCAATATTAGTTATATACAGGACTTCTCTAACTCACTAGAATGTAAATATCTGAAAACCAGGTAACCAAGTCTCATTCATTTGCATGTCCTGTACCAAGTCCAACACAGTGACTTGTGCACAGTAGGTCCTCAATATTGGATATACAGCCTATGGTAGAAAATGAGCCACTTATAACTGTCCTAATATCATGGCCATTTGCCAAAATATTTATTACTATTATTAATGGTCCCAATAGAGGGAATTCCCTTTCAGAATTCTCCTATTTCAGAAATGAATTTTCCCCAAAATGTCATGCTAGAAAAACACAAAGGTAAATTCAAGGCAGAGACTTCCCTATTTGTTCACTTTTATTTGGATATTACTCCCCTATCAGAGAACAAAATAAATTCCTTCTAAATGGTAAATGTATATAGATTATTTGCTATGATTGAAGCTCATTATTTATGCTTAATTTATGATGAAGCTTTTCCAATAAGCTTTTCAAATGTTTTGATTAAATATGTTTTAAATTGGATTAAATGGATGAAAGTAGATAAAATCATTTATCTTCTTTTTAGTATTAAAAGTGTATTTATCTACCACAGTTTAAAATATTCTCAAGTGGCCATTGGAAGTCAAGTAGCAGTCGCCTTACAATTACATTTTCATATATATATTATTTTTCCTTACAAATCAAGTGTGACTGTAATTATATATTTGTAACAGTCAGTTTAGTTATATGATCTCTTGGGACACATTTCTAAAGATCTGGTGGGTGAGATTTGGAAACAAAATCATCAGATTAGGATATGGGGATTATTTGAGTGGGATTGCAACCCCTTTGCCCAATACACAATGTTGGACCTAAATTTAAGTCCAAATAGGTCTAAATTAGTATAAGCATCCCTGTGATCTATTTTCAGATTCACAGAGCTAATTTTGAGTCCTTTGTGCAAGTCATGCAGCCTTTATGAGCCTCAATTTATTTTGAATTCACAACACCACTCCTGTATGACTTAGGTAACTTTTTTAGGTTCCTCCTCTGTAAAATGAGGATAATAATAGTATTATATCATAAGGTCCAAATATCAACATTGGAAGAAGTTAATTCCAGCCCTCATGAATGACTTGGAGGGGTTCAAGACTTAAGCGGAGGAAGTAATTACAGATGTGGTAGAAATAGCAAGAGAACTAGAATTAGAAATGGAGCCTGAGGGCGCCTGGGTGGCTCAGTTGGTTAAGCGACTGCCTTCAGCTCAGGTCATGATCCTGGAGTCCCTGGATCGAGTCCCGCATCGGGCTTCCTGCTCGGCAAGGAGTCTGCTTCTCCCTCTGACCCTCCCCTCTCTCATGTGCTCTCTCTCATTCTCTCTCTCTCAAATAAATAAATAAAATCTTAAAAAAAAAAAAAAAGAAAGAAATGGAGCCTGAAGATGTGGCTGAATTGCTGCAATCTCATCAGAAAACTTGAATGGATGAGGAGTCACTTCTCATGGATGAACAAAGAAAGTGTTTTCTTGAGATGAAATCCACTCCTGGTGAAGATGATGTGGAGACTTTTGAAATGACAATAAAGGATTTAGAATATCACATAAACTTAGTTGGTAGAGCAGTGGCAGAGTTGAGAAGATGGACTCCAATTTTGAGAGAAGTTCTACTGTGGGTAAAATGTGACACATGACAGAGAAATAGTTTGTGGAAGAGGCAATCCACATGGCAAATTTCACTGTTGTGTTGGTTTAAAATTGCCATGGCCACCCCAACCTTCAGCAACTACCAGCCTGGTCAGTCAGCAGCCATCAACATGGAGGCAAGACCCTCCACCAACAAAAAGATTATGACTTGCTGCAAATTCAGATGATGATTAGCTTTTTTTTTTTAATAATAAGCTGTTTTTTAATTAAGGTACATACATTGTTTTTTTAGACATAATGTTATTGCACACTTAATAAGCTACAGTGTAGTGTAAACATAACTTTTATATGCACTGGGAAATCAAAAACTTCATTTGATTTGCTTTATTGCAATATTCACTTTATTGCAGTGGTCTGGAACTAAATCCACAAGATCTCCAAGGTAGACAGAGTTCATAGATACAAAGAACAGAATGGTGGTTGCCAGAGGCGGGGGATGATGAGTGGAAAAAAATGGATGAATTGTTTTTGTTTTTAATATTTTAGCTTAAATAAATGGAATAAATTTATATTTATGAAAGATTTAAAAAGTACTTAGGTCACATTAAAGTACACCTCAAACTACCTCAGAGAAAGTAACAAGATAAACAAAAAGAAGAAGGAGAAGAAGGAGAAAGAGGAGGAGGAGGAGGAGGAGGAGAAGAAGAAGAAGAAGAAGGAGAAGAAGAAGAAAACAAACAAAGCTCAGCTCCCTTCTCTTACTCAATGATAACATATTTTCAGTGACAGAAACTAATTTTTAGGGGCGCCTGGGTGGCTCAGTTGGTTAAGCGACTGCCTTCAGCTCAGGTCATGATCCTGGAGTCCCTGGATCGAGTCCCGCATCGGGCTCCCTGCTCAGCAGTGAGCTTGCTTCTTCCTTTGACCCTCCCCCCTCTCATGTGCTCTCTCTCTCTCTCATTCTGTCTCAAATAAATAAATAAAATCTTAAAAAAAAAAAAGAAACTAATTTTTAGCTCTAATATTATATGGAGAAAAGCAATATTTTCCAGTGGTCATGAGGTGGTCTGGTGTGTGACTTCATGAGAATTTTGTGCCTATTTATACCCTAGTATAATACAATAGATACAATAAAAATTCAGAGTTTAGCAGTAAACACGGACTACTTCTGGGTTCATTTTATGTCCTTACCCTTTTCCCATGTAAGCTTCAGAAGAAAAAAAGGACATGGTTAAGAAAAAAAAAAGTTTTGGATGATTTTTTTAAAGCAAATATACATTAATATTTGAATTAAAAACTGAATGCTGTATTTCAAAGGAATTTGAAAGGATTTCCAGAGTTAATTTTGAAGATACGTATTTTGGCCACTAGATAAACGTGACTTCACTGAAAAACAGAGATCCGGACAATGGTTCTGTGCAATGGCACATGATCATATTCTAAGTGAGCAAAGACACTAGAGAAAGGTTAAATTAAAGAATTGGCTCCACATTCATAAGCAACATCATGGGGCTCTTGCTCAGACATTCCCATGTTTAAAATTTTTATAGCATTCATCAGCCTGTTAATCAGTGTTCTTATAAAAAGAGTTCTACAGTCAAAAATGTTTCAAAATTACAAGGTGAGACAAAGTTGAGTAGTTTCTACAGATTTCTCAGATTTCTCAACATGCTCACATGCACTGAAAAGGTCAGGTGAGGTGGAAGCATATGACATATCCCATAGCAATTGACCAAATCTCACTAAAAAAAATGTTTGCTTCTTACTCTTTTTATATGTAGACTATTTTTAAATCCAACAAAACACATTTTGGGAAACAATTCCACATCCTATCCAAAAGAGTTAAGGAACATAAAGTTTTGATTTCAAAAAATCATATTCACTATTATAAGACAGAATAAGCAATGATAAAATTACTTTTTAAAAAATGAGGTCTGAGTTTCTTAAATTTGTGGAAGTACAGTGTTATTGAGGAAACATTCTCCCAAGTTTCAGAAAAGGATGTAGCCTATCATAGTTTTTGACAATAGATATTTTCATGAGCAGAAATATGTTGTCCTGCCTCATTCCTAATGATACTTGTTGTCATCTATTCTTTCCACCACGGCTCTCGGGGGGTATATTTATTGCAAGAGACAGAGCAGGTCAGAGAGAAAGACAGAGAATGTCTCAGAACTACTGCATTCCTTAACAAAAAGAAAGGAATAATTGGCTAGCTAGTGATGGAGACTGGAAGGTATTTTAATCAAGTACAAAGACAAGGTTTCCTAACAAGCATTGTTGGCATTTACTGAAAAGTTTGTCTTCCTATTTCATTTAGAAATTTGCCCTGATATTTTGCACCAGATGTGTCAAATTAAAGTGGAAAGACAGGCAGAAGGGACAGTAACACTCACATACACAAAACAGCACGTGCATGCAAACACACACGCATGCGCGCACGTGCACAGTGTTTTAAGACCCAAATAAATCAGGGGCGCCTGGGTGGCTCAGTCAGTTAGGCGTCTGCCTTCGGCTCAGGTCATGGTCCCAGGGTCCTGGGGTCGAGCCCCACATCGGGCTCCCTGCTCGGCGGGAAGCCTGCTTCTCCCTCTGCCACTCCCCCTGCTTGTATTCCCTCTCTTGCTGTGTCTCTCTCTGTCAAATAAATAAAATCTTAAAAAAAAAAAAAAAAAAGACCCAAATAAATCTGTACAAGACAACATTTCTCCCAGCTTTATCTATGATTTAGGATGTTTCTGTGATACTGGCAGACTCATCTAAATCGTTCAAAAGCCATTAAACTCCTTCAGTTTACCAACTATCCATAAATGTTGTCTATGCCAACCACAGTGTGAGGCAGAATCAACTAAATATTCCCTCCATAACTCTACCCTAACTAGGTAACAAGACACACATTTCTGTTGACCTCTTCCTCTGAGTAGACAGGAAGGGACTTGAGACCACTCTAAGCATCTGGCACTGGGTTTCTCTGAATCCCTCTTTTCAATTTTAAGAAAAGAAGCAACCATATTTTCACATCCTGCAGTTTCCTGCTTCCTGTTTTCTGCTTTCTGGGGCTTCCTTCCAACCACAAGTCCTGGTATAGACTAGTCTAGAGAACTTGGATCTACAGCTACTTATGTATTACCTAACATCAATATTTACCAGGATCAGCAGGAAGAGCAGGAGTTGCTCAAGCAAACCCTTGCACACATAAGCCTTCTTCTTGACAACATTCTTTGTCCACAATCAGAGCCCCTCCCCATTTCCTCTCTAGCGCTTCTCCCAAGGTTCAGCTAAGAGAGCATATTCAGACTGCTCCCACTTTATCCCGTGAAACATCAATTCTTCCGTCTTTAATGCCTTTCCCCTCCTCCTCCCTAATGGGTCTCCTCTTTGAACCATACTTCTGACTCCACAATCTCTCTTTTTCATCAAGTGTAAAGAAATCAGGAATTTCCTTGTGGTTCATAAGGTGACCATATGCCCTGTTTTTGTTTTTGTTTTTTAAGTACAATTCTAACTGCAAAGATGTTATCTTATCAGACCACATAATACACTGTCTGGGAGGAAAATAATAAAAGAAAAAAAATCTTCCTGAGCATAAGCTATCACCCCATGGGAAACTAGATTTGACTGTTGTTTCCACAGGTTTTCTGCTAGTTTTTCAAGAGAAAAAAAAATGGAGGTGAGGTGTAAAAAATAATAATTATATTCCTCCCCCTCACCCTCAAAATATCTTTTCTGTCATGTCATGTCGTCTTTGCTAATTTTCCCTTTATTTTGAAAAGCTTTCAGATGAATAAAGAAATTGTGTGTCCTAAGAGCTTTGTACATAGATCCTAACTAGGTGGATTTGAAGAATAATGGCAATCGGAAAAATATAATGCCCAAATGTCATTGCCTCACATAATTCTTTCAGTGACTCTTTTAGATGGACTATGAGTTAGGTAACAGTAGCTGCTATAACACAAATGTCAAACTGACACAGGAGAAATGTGTTTTCTCACGTCCAAAAAGTCCACAGTGGGAGGCGGAGTTCCACACTGTCATTCAGGGACTCAAGCTGATGGAGGCTTGTGAATTCCAGCCTGCGGCCCATAAAGTTCTCCCGAGTCTTGACATCCAGTCAGCAACTAAGGAGGAGAGAAAAAGGGTTTTACAGCGGGTTTTTTATGGCCGGGCCTAAGAGTGGCACCCAGCACTTCTGCCCACTTTCTGCTGGCCAGAACTCAGTTACCTGTCCCTGCCCGGCTGCCGGACAGATGTTCCTGCGTCCTGCAGGCTTTTCCTTCCCGTGTGACTAAGACGAGGGAAACTGATTTGTTGAACAGGTACCCGGTATCTCTAGAGATGAGTGGTCTTATTATTATTATTAGTCATGATCATCATTATTATTTTTATTTTATTTCCCTGATTTTACAAATGAGGCAACCAAGACTCAAGATGAATAACTAGCCCAGAGCTACACAAGTATTGAGGACAAAAGAATAAACTTCAGCTTGAGACTTTTTGAAAACAAAACAAAACAAAAAGTAAAAGTCTTTCATTTCTGTGGGGTTTTTTTCTCCTTATGTCATAAGTCAGCTCCATATTAAGAAAATCACACACACTATGAAGGCTTTATGGGATATCAGCTCATCCCACAGGCAAAAAGTGAGTGGTAAATACTTGGGTTTTTTTTTTTTTTCCACATTCCTGTTTTCAAGGACAATAGTATGTATTAGATTGTCTGCTATATTTTATATTTTTTAAGATTTTTTTATTTATTTTAAAGAGAGAGCACACATGAGTGAACAAGTGGGGGAAGATGGAGGGAGAAGGAGAGAGAGAATCCTCAAGCAGACTCTCTGCTGAGCATGGAGCCCCACATGGGGCTCAGTCCCAGGATCCTGAGATCACAACCCAAGCCGAAATCAAGAGTCAGATGCTCAACTGATTGAGCCACCCAGGCTCTGCTATATTCTAAAGACAGTAATGCCTAGGTCTAAATGATAATATGTTTGGATTTTTGCCTGCTATTTTACAGCTGACTCACTCTATAATTTTTATTCATTCTTTATATCCTTCCTTATTCCAGAATCATACTTAAAGCGGTTCCCTCAAAACTGACACCTGTCCTGAACAACAGGATCTTTACGTATGCTAATAAATGAGCAGGTATTGCAATAGAGGCTCAAACAGAACTCTGATTCATGAGTTTGCTTATTGGTTTTCCTATTGGCAGTTATTATATTTGGCCTTGGAATTCACATAGTTGTGTTATACAGACAGCTAGTTTTAATGAGTCTAAGGTCAAGTGTATATATTTGAACCCTCTATGAGTCAGCTAACCTATATAGGTAAAAAATTAATGGTCATATTAATATATTGTACTTGAATATCATCTCATTACATAAGTCAAGTAAAAGGTGACTGCTCCTAAGGCCTACTGCCATTACCAGACAAACCAAAATAAACAGATTACAGCCCACTCTGTCTTGAATTCCTGTAATACCTTCGTGTTTCCCTCAAAGTAAAATGCAAACACCTAATTGTAACCTGCAGGGTGCACCATTATAAACTCTCCTTGTTGCTCCATTCTTATCTCACAGAACCTTCTCTCCCCTCACTGTGCTTCATGCTCACCATGGCCTTCCCTGGTCATCTTTTTAGGTGGAACCCTCCTCCACTAAACCTTTTCCCCATCCCCCCCCTTATCACTTCATAACATCTACTGCTACCTGTAACTATGTAAACCTCTTTTTTCTTTTGCATACTTGTCCTTTGTCCATCTCCCTCCACTGTAACTTAAATTTCATGGGGGAAAGGACAGCGTATGTGTTGTTGATCATTTTATCCCTGATTAGTACACAGTCTGGCCTAGAGAAAGTACCAAGTACCAATTAAAAGGTATGGGTGTTGGGGTACTTGGGTGGCTCAGTCAGTTGGGCATCTGACTCTTGATTTCCACTCAGGTCATGGTCACAGGGTCATGGCATTGAGCCCTGTGTGGGCCTCTGCACTCAGCATGGAGTCTGCTTGTCCCTCTCCCTCTCCCTCTGCTCCTCTCCCTACCCCCTCTCAAATGAATGGATAAAATCTTTAAAAAAAAAAAAGGTTTAAAATGTATGGGTGTTTTTATAGCCATGAACAGATATTTATTGGGTTTTAACTTTGTAAGACTCTGCAATATAAAGAAGAAAATATGGTTCTTGCCCTTTAAGTTACAGTCTGGATAGAAAAAGGAGATATGTAGGTGTTAGTTACATAGCCAATATCAGCAAGAACAATAGTAGTAGCAGCTAATATTTATCTAACCCTTTTTATACACTAGATGCTATTCTAAGAACTTTACATGTTTTCACTCATTCCACTCTCATCCATGATATAAATGCAATTATCATCACACTGTACAGACAAGGAAAGAGAAGCATGGTGCCAGGAGGTAAGTGGTCTGAGGCCACATAGGTAGCATATAAGACAGCTAACCAACCAGATAAAGCATGACAAGCACCAAGGAAGGATTACACTGAAACATATTAGAGGAGCTGGGAGTCAAGGAGCATCTCTAGCCTGGGATTATCTATGAAATGAGGGTAGAGAATATGACATCTGAGCTGGGATCTGAAAGATGCACAAAGGTAATAAAGTAGAGAGAAGCTATTCTCATTGAGAAGAGCATCCATGAAAGGGTGGAAGTAGGACATCAGACAACCTATTTTCAGTATGATGAATAGATCGACTTAGCTTCATGATGGATCCATCTATCCACTCATTAATTAGTTGCTAAATTAGAGCCCTGAAGGCCAGACTAAGAAGTTTGGGTCAAATCAACATAAAGCAAAAATTTTCAACTATTAAATATTGTTGGGGTGTAAATAGTTTTTTAGTGCGGTGGTGGTTACAAATTTATCATTCTCTTTCTTCCTCTAATTCCTTCTCAGAACATCCTCTCTGATTATACCTAATTAGACTCTTCTTCTCCTCATCTACCCCTATTAGCATTTGCAGGTGCTTCTCTATAAGCCCAATTAGATTCTCTAGTTTCTGATGGACCATCCTTTGGCAAGATGCGATTTCCCATCTTCATAACTCTAGCCTTCAAATAAACATGTCTTTAATTATTTGTGTAACTAAAGCTAATACCAAGTTCTCTAGAACAGCACTGTCCCATAGAGATAAATATGAGCCACAAATGAGAGCCACATATGTAATTTTAAATTTTCTAATAGCCACATTAAGGAATGAAAAAGGAAGAGGTGAAAATTGTTTTAATAATATATTTTATTGGGGTGCCTGGGAGGCTCAGCTGGTTAAGCATCTGCCTTCAGCTCAGGTCATGATCTCAGGGTGCTGGGATTGAGCCCCACTGTGGGCTCTCTGCTCAGCATGGAGTCTGCTTGTCCCTCTCCCTCTGATCCTCCCCTCCCCTGCTTGTGTGCCCTCTCTCTCTCTCTCAAATAAATAAATAATATCTTTTAAAAAATTACTAAAAAATAATATATTTATTTAACAACTATATCCAAAATATAATAATTTCATCATGAAGTCTATATAAAAATTATTGATGATATATTTACATTCTTTTTTTTTTTTGCCCTGAGTCTGTAAAACTCAGTTGCATATTTTCCACTTGCAGAACATGTCATTCAAACTTGCCACATTGCAAGGACTCACTGGCCACACGTGGCTGGTGGCTAATGTATTGGACAGTATCTAGAATTAGCTTGAGAGGAAATATGTTGTAGTGATGGTTTATCACTTTTAGTCTTGAAGCTTGATTCTTTAGGAGCTCTTGCCTGCAGGATTTGATACAAGCAGCAGTGATATGACCTGAGCCTTTTTTGACATTTGGACAGGTTTTTTTTTTTTTTTTTTTTTTTCCTTTCTGGGTATATGTGAAGCTGCAAGGAGGTTCAGATTTTTAGCAGTAAGATCCGGTATATCCACTGTTAACAAGGAGATGCTCTGAAGTGGCTCTCACATCTTCACATATTGATATGAATCTCACAGATTCAGCCCCTCTTGGAGCTGTGTTCTTCCTCACCACATATGAGGTGCTTGCTCTCCCTGCAATGGAAAATCTGTGGGCAGCCCATATGAGGATACTTATTTTAAAAATCCCACTCTAAATGCAAGTTGACTTAGATACAGAAGAGAAGTGCACACAGATGGGGCTTTGGTTAACAAATTCAATATATTTTAGTGGTGGTTCTGAAAGAGCGGTCCCTGGAGCAGCAGGATCAGCAACACCTGGGATGTTCTTAGAAATGCCATCTCTCAGGCCTCACCCAAGAGCTACTCCATCAGGTGCTCTGGGAGAGGGACCCAGCAGCCTGTGTGTTAAAAATCCCTCTGGGAGATCCCAGGGCATGCTAATACTTAAGAACCACTGTAGTAAGGAAATAATAAGTTGAAGGCAAAGTATGGGGAAGCAGTGAATGTTTGATGTTTGAAAAGAGAAAAAAAAACACATTATTTTTCACTCTACCAGTAAGATTCACTGCAGGATCTATTGACTTGACCAGCTTTCACAGCCCAATTAAAATTCACTTTCCCAAGCAACCATGAATGAATTTCACCAACGTAATACGGAGCAAAGGAAACCAGAGAAGAGCATGTATTGTATACCATTCCATTTTATATAAAGTCTGAATACAGGGACAACTAATACATGCTGTCAAAGTCAGAGTGGTAATTTTTGGAGGGGAGGGGAATGGCTGAAAGGGGAGATGAGCAGAGCTGCCAGGATACTGGATATGTTGTGTTTCTTGAGCTGGTGCTGGTTACACAAGGATGTTCAATTTGTGATAATGCATCAAGCTATATACTTCATGAATTTTGGACTTTTCTTTATGTATATTTATCTTCAATGAAAAGTTGAGAATTCCAGGGTTTTTCCCCTCAAAAATCATGAGCACATCTTTTCAGGAAGTGTTCAGTAATGGAAATGGCATACACTGTAATTCGGCAGCCCCGGACCGCCGCCCCCCACCCCCCGCCCCGTTGCAACCTCCTCAACAACAAATAGAGATTTCCCCTTAAAGTGACCTGTTTAGTACTAGTCTGAGCCAGAGGACAAACATAAGCTGCCCAGAGGCTCTCCTGCATCCTCCATTTCATTAAGGTCCTTCCCCCACTCTTGGTTTCTGTTCAGTGTCATCCTTTTCTTATTCTCAGTTGGCATCAGACCCTTTCATTATTTTTTTAGAGATTTATTTATTTGAGAAAGGTAGAGTAGGGGGAGGAGCAGAGGGAAAGAATCCCAAGCAGACTCCCTGCTGAGCGCAGAGCCCAACACAGGGCTCGATCTCATGACCCTGAGATCATGACCTGAGCCAAAAACAAGAGTCAGGTGCTTACCCGACTGAGCACCACAGGTGCCCCCAGACCCATCTGATTATTAAGTCATTACAGCAAACTGGCCTCAAGGAGGATCTTTCCAAGAAGAACTGCATCTTTAAGAAGTTCCCAAAGAAAGAAGTTTCAAGTCCCCAAAAAATGACATGCTTCTGTGGGAATGATGAGTGACAGAGTAGTTATTTTGGAACAGGTGTCCCCTTACATCTCACAACACAGACAGCCATCAGGCCATCAGCTGCAGCTACTCACTTGGTCACCACACTCAGATGTGTTTTCCTTACCAGTGATGTAGGGAACAGTGGAGTAGTGTGGGCATAGCAGAGGGACAGGGGATGCGATGCTGGTCTGGATAGGATGCAGTGTTCCAGACAGACATACTACCAACCTAAAGTTGGCGCTGATTCCGTTTGCAGCGGGGCTTTATCAGGTAAGGCCACAAAACAGGATGTGAGCACAAATGTGTGTTGGAGGATTATTCAGTCCTTACATTGTAGATCTTTTTGGTCTATAACAAGGAAGCTACTTCTCATTTTTTCCCACCAATATGAGAACATCAGAGATGGTTGGTTATTAAACTGTTCTCACTATCATTTTTAGAAACTTATCACTCTAGTTCTGTACTATAAGCAGAACTGATAATCTGCCAGTACACTCTGGGACTGCTGCAGAGACTTTTAAAATACCAGTGTATTTCCATAGCGTTTGGCAAACGGTGACTTAACTCTCCTCTTTGCAAGTAAATCTCACTGCCATCCTGTCATCTGGGACCCACCAGCAGGCTCCAGGACTGCGACATGTCCATCCTGATTAGCTGAGTCCAATGCCAGTTATTGTTCTAGATATCACCCCAGATTCCCTTATCACGACTTTCTCCATGCTGTCCAAACAGTGACTCCTTGATACAGTTGAAGGATCAATGAAAATGAACTCCAGAGAATTGAGATGGGGAAAGGGAACCTTACATGTAGGGAAGGTTCCATTTCCACATCCCTGTTCAGATTTTGTTCTGAGATGCAGCAGGGATATCAACCTGAATAGGTCACATTCAAAAGTTAGGGGCCCCTGTTTGGCTCAGTCAGTGGAGTGTGCAACTCTTGATCTGCGGGCTGTAGGTTCGAGTTCCACGTTGGGTGCAGCGACTACTTAAAAATAAAATCTTAGAAAAAAAAAAAGTTAAATAAGTCATCCAAATACACATGTGCAGAAATGCACATGTCAGTGTTATGGAGGGAATGCTTGTGTCTTCACCAAACACAAATGTCCTGTGGGGAGCCCCAACCCCCAGTGTGATGGTATTTGGAGATGGGGTCTTTGGGAGGTAATTAGGTTTAGAGTAGGTCCCCAGGGTGGAGCCCTCATGATGGAATTAGTGGACTTATTAAGAGGGAGAAAGAGAGATCTCAATCTCTGAGTTTCCATTTGCACACACACTGATCCCTGCGGGGACACAGCAAGAAGGCAGCCTGCTGCAAAGCAGAAGGAGCACCCCCATCTGAGACGAAATCAGCAGTAGCTTGGTTTTGGACTTCTAGCCTCCAGAGCTAGGAACAAACAAATTTCTGTTGTTTACGCCACTTAGTCTATGGTGTTTTGTTATGGCAGCCCAAGCAGATTAATATAGTCGGTCATTACATTAGAAAAATCTATTAAAATGATTTCTAGAACTCAGTGAAATCTAGTGTAAAATAGTAGTGGATTAAAGTAAATTATTTTATTATTATTTCTTCCTGGAAATAAAAAAAAAAAAACACTTTTGAGTTAATCCTTAGTATACTTCCCAAGATCCTCATAAAATCACATTTTGAGATATTTTGTTTTAACACATTTTTCTCAGTTTATGAGGCAAAACATTGCCTTCATCATACAAATGCCTCTATACACCCCATTTCCTGTAATACCAGATGTCACCTGATTTTTCCCCCACCAGGGTCATATCAGAAAATGAAATTTACTGCACTTGTTTTATTCTGCATGACCAGGCTGTTCCCCTCTTTAACTTTCTCTAAGTTTCTTGGTTCAGTATTTTTCAATCTGTGTACAAGGTTCATGAGGGTGCTGTACATTTGAAATGCCTAAAAAGGTGAGTGTTTTAAAAAAATGGATCTAAAAGAATGTCATACTTCTAACCGTAGTGTTTGTAAAAAGCACTTTAGAAACATTTGAAGTATCCACACATATTAAAATTAGACAACAAACTTGCAAGAACTACAAAGGAAGTGAAGCCCAGCTTTCACAAGCTCTGCAGAAGCGACACTGAGATTACTGCTGTTGGGAGGAAAGTCAGCGATGAAGGAAACCACTTCAGCAGCCCCAAGAACTGGGTCCTCTGGGGGCAACAGCAGCTCAAGCAGTTCCTCCAGAGACTCAGCAACTCCTCAAACAGCTGTCCACTCAAGGAGCATCCAAAACTTACTACCTTCTTTCCCTCTTTCTACTCTTCTAAAGCCACCAGGTGACTCATTATGCTCCTTTGTTCTACCCCATCGGGAGCTTGTGTTTCCTCCCTTTTCTTCCATTGAATCTCTGCCTTTAAACCACTCTAGGCTTTGAAACTTTGTCTATTTGACCATCAAATGCTCTAAGACTAAAGGATTCCTAAGGAACTAATGGATTCCTCTCAGCATAATCTAATACTAATTCTCTCCTCATAGGTGGAGTTGTCCTATCAGGACACCCTAAGGTCTGTTGGCCAACCCACAGATGACTGCCCAGAGCCAATCCCTCATCAGTCATCTGTGGCCCAGCTTTTAGGATTATATGGTGCCAAACATAGCAACCTCTTTTCCCAACTTTACCTAATCAGGTGGTAGGCACTTTCCCTGACATTCCTTAATTAAAGGCAGCACGGCACAAGAGGGCTGTAAATCAAAATGAGGTAAACATTCACATTTTTGCTGCTGAGTAGTAGAAGACAGGTTAGTGACTAGCTTGGCTGTCTCTGGAGTCTCCAAAAGCAAAATTCTCAGACAAGGGGACCTGGGGCTCTATTTCTCTAAGAAGTATAGAGCACATTCAGAATTGTCTCCCAAAGAGGTGAGGAAACAGATTGTATCTCCTAAATCCTTTGGGGAGTTTCTAGTTGGGCATTAGCTGCTGGGTACTTCTGGTTCATCCAAGGAAAAATGCCCTCAGTCAGAGTCTCAGAAAGGAACCCATCTCCTGGAACCATCTGCTGCGATCTCAGGAGTAGCCCAGTGGGATATTGGTGGGGCATTGTCTACTACAAGTCCCTCTATAGAAAGATCCAAACTCTCTATACCTCAGAGGTGGGAGCGGGCTGGGAAGAGGTAAGAGAAAGAAGAGTGGAGTGAATCCAGCATTGGGACACCCAGTATCACAACAACATAGGATTATTTACAATGGTAGGAAATTGGATTAATTTGAACGTCCAATAATAGATGCAATGGTAAAATAGCTTGTGGCAGATCCACAAAGTGAACCACTCTGCAGCCATTCATATTATAGAACTGTACTCAATAGCACAGCGGAACATTGAATAAAAAAAAAAAACTGAAAAAAGTAAGCACATCCATTTTCATTTGGATGGGTTTGTGGATCCTTCTAGATATGAGGAGCAAATAGGTGCTAAGGAGAAATCATCCAGGTCTTTGAAGTTCACATAAAATGGGTAACTCCCACAAAAGGTCCAAATGCTTATCTTAGTCTCTAAACATGTCCCTTTACATCACTTGGGAAACAAGACTGGAAAAAAGACTGTTCCAACAGGGTGAGTTTTGACTCAGTCCACAGGAATATAGGAAATCCCTCTGGCTCTCAGCAGTGTTGGGTCCCTGGCATCCCAGGCACTCTCCAAGCATCTGGCTAAAATGAACGTGTGCCCAGAAGTTGAAGCATTTATGAATCTGGAGATAGACTGTGTCTACTGCCTCAACTTCTCCACAAAATAAAGTAACTGAGAAGTAGTGGCCAGGCTGTGATTCTGCCCAGAGTAGGGTCCAGAAAGCCCTCATCATTTCTCCTACAGGGAATGTCCCCTCAACGACTTTTCATTATCAGATTGAATTACAAAGCATAAATAAAACACTCCCTGATTTATAGACAAACATTTTAATAGAATTCTAAGTCAGTCCACCTAGAACCATAGCTACTTTTCATGCCTGTGGTTTGGTCAGATTTAAAAAAAAAAAAAAAGGATGTCAAGAAATCCTGCTGTGCAAGGTTTAGCAAGAGAGAGGGAGGCAAGATCAGAAAGGAATCAGAAGGATGGAGGTCAAGGATAGCAGGTCACAGACAACTGGAAACAAGAGCAGATTTGCCTTTGTTTACATTGCCAAGGGGGAAAAATTAACTTGATGGAAAAGGGTAATTAAGCATTTCTTTTTCCATCATGGTCCAGCCTGGCCTCATATCCAGCTGTTCTATTAGACATTGTGATGATTCCTCATCGGGTCACAGAGTTAACGATGGCCAGTGTGGCACCGACGTCACTTCCCCCACAGTTAACCTTTATTTTATGAATAGACAGTAAAAATCTCAGAGTGAGAAGAGTCCAGCTCAGGTAGGCAGATAATGAGGGAAGCCTGAACGTTTATAGAGAGGTGTTGTCAGAACAAAGAGTAATTTGAACAAATCAGCAGATTAGCCTTGAAAGGTACTTAGATTATCTGGCTCAACACCTTCAATTCCTAGGTGTAGAAACCGAGATCATGTAAGGTGAATGGGTTTTCCTAGAATTATGAAGCTTGTCGTTGTAAATCTAGAATCACAACCCCAAGCCAGTGTCCATCCGTCATGACTGATCCTCTTATTTGCTTGTATTTTCAACAACAACCCGCAGAAAAATAATACCTGCACTATAGGAATTAGCTGGTTTATACAAGTTACTGTTTGGAATCTGGCATATGTTTTCTAATAGAAACAAAGTTAGTGGTACATGGTGGTAGTTTTCCCAGCCCTGCCTCAGAGACTGTTAATACTCACATTCCATAACTCTGGGAATGATTGGCCCCCTTTTAATGGGGGTTAATGATTGCATAATGAAGACAAATGACCATAGCTCAGTCTGGCCTCCCAATACTCAGGGCGATGTCCTGTCCTACAGACCTGGTTACTTTTCAGGTAAATATAGACCAGCCTTGTATGTCCAGCTGCACTGGGACGGAGCATAGCTGAGATCACTGCCATCTGAATGCTCTGGGAATGTATTGCAGTATACATTTTCTCCTATATAAAGGAATAGTCATTGCAAAGCTTCAATGAGACCATAATCGGCTGTGGAGACGCTAGTTTATTGTGGATAAACACACTGTTCAGATGGAGGAAAAACTACTTTATTCTAATTGCTTCACATAATAAACCAGCGATTCAAATGAGCAGGCCAGGATAAATGTTTTGCTTGGTATAATCAAATCAGTTTACACGCTACAGAGCAAGTATTTCAGGCATAACATTTATTTTGTTCAGACCCCTTGAAACTTTTACACCAAAATGACCTCCTACCGCAACTCTAAACAGTAGTCAGGGATTACCTTTCTTACTAGGTGGATTTTGTACATCTCCTGACTTGAAAATGTTTTCAAAGACAGTTAATCATCCATTCAGTTTTATACTTCATAGTCATTTCAAATTTTGGTGCAAAATGTTGTTTACCAGCTGGATTGTCCTCTTCATTTATTAAACACATCTGTATATGTTTTTGGCTCTTCCTTCAAGTCAAATCTACCTTAAGAATTCAAGAAGTGCAGTCATTGATGAGTTCATGGAGTGGGCATCAAATTCTATAGCTGATTCTCAATTATAATCCTAAAAACCTTTTGTAAAATGGCAGTGTCACTGGCATTAAGATAAAAATTTCTCTAGTTATCTTTAATCTTGTCAGGGTCATGGGTCCCTGTGAAAATATGACGGAAGCTACCTCCTAGAAAAGTGAACATGACAATATATGTACACCTTTTACATATTGATTTATACCTTGAGAGTATATTTAGGGGTTAAGAACTTTTGTTGTAAGGAGGCATTTTCGAAAGAGATAGCACCTATTTCGATTTACAGTTTAGATGTTTATTAAAAATGCAATAGTTTCATCACTTACCATCACATCTTCAATCTATATTAAAAATGCCCTGCTTTTTAGAATTTCTGTTTTATGTTTTTTAAAATTTTAATCTATTTTAACTATTCTTTTAAACCTTTTTCAACTTTCTAAATGAGGAAGTTTTTTTAATATAGGAAAGTATTTCTTTTTTATTCTTGTTAATCTTAAAAGATAATCTGTCTTTAGAACTTTGGCTCAAACATTCTACTTAATATTTGCATTTGAAAAAATTTTCTAATAGAACATTGACCTTAAAGATTTTGAAAGTCACAATCTACATATAAATTTAATTCCAATTCTCTGCTATTAAAATAACATTGACCAAATCTCAGAATTAGGTGATAACTCCTCTACATTTTTTGAACATTACCAAATGATAATTTTTAGGATTAAATAAAATACAAATCCAAGGGTGCTGCAAGAATTTAGTATATACAACTCCATTTTTCACAGTAGTTTATAGAACTTACATAGAAATAATAAGCTCTCTTAGTGACCATATATACTCGATATGTTTCCTTTCTTATTGTGAATAATGATTTTATATACATATACAGTGCAGCTTTCATCACCTCCTAGTCAGAAAAGCTCCACTGTCATTTCAAACCCGCAACTAAGTCTAACACAATAGGATCTATGGTTTAAAACATTCAGGACCATATCCAGTCTTGCCAAAATTCATGCGACTAGGGATTCAAAGAGCCCTTTGAAAAGAGAAACTTCAGTGGAAACAATCTCATAGCCGCATGGTCATGCGTGGATGCTGTCATGAGCTCATAGCTTTTATCCTGCTTTGTTGCTGTATGTGGAGGTGGGACCATTTCAAATACAAAACAAAAGTAACTTGTGGGTTTGGTGATGGGTCAGGTTGATAGGAAATCCTTGCCATACATAAAGATAAGTACTTGTGTCCACATGCATATACTCAAACATTATATTTCTAGGATATATAGTCTTTTGTAGATTTTCTTTCTAAAATTAGGACACATTCTTAAATTAATAATGTGTTACAGTTCCTTTGGTAGCATGTTTTCTTCCTACCTACACAAAATAATAGTGAAAATAACAATTGATGGTGTCTTAGATTCAATGAAACATATTATGTATAGATTAGAGCACATAAGATCAGAAGTCACCTTAGCAATGTTAAAACAACTCTCCAAGGAAATTGAAATTGAAGGGTCAATTAATTTTCTAGAGAGACAGATTTTGGTGACAGTCCAGAGATTAATTTTTCAAATACTTTCACCCATCTTATGTGACTCATTAGACCATAAACCCATAAACTCAATGTAAATCGCTTCTTGAAAGACATTTCTTATGTAATATTTGATGCATGAAACATAATGTTTATGTAAATTATAAAGCATAATGTATTGTTGTTGAGTGTAAATGAACACATTTTAACTACATGCAAAATCTTGGATAATCTTAAAACATTAATGTTGGGAGAAATGAGTATTGCCCAAGCCTACATTTCAATGATGCCATTTTCTATAAATAAGTAAAATTTTCAAAATTAAAATTGAGCCTGATTCATATAGTACCTTTTTAAAATCATTGTTCACTTTCAGTGTTAATGTGGAAAGAAGTATTCAAGGATTTTTTTTTTAAATCCACATGTTAGAGCCAAAGTTAAAAAGGCATGTTTTAATGGGAATCGGTTTAAAACAATTTGACTAGAGTGAGAGAACAGTTTGGAAAATGTGTCTATGCTCAGTTTTGCTTCCAAATTTGGACTTTGAAACTTATTGTCAGTCTCAGAAAGAAATAAGAAGCTGTGCAGATAATTAAACATTTGCCTTGGGGGAATTATTTGCAGTTAATTAAAATCATACACTTTGGGTGTATACTTGCTTCACTGGTTATTAAATTTGAATCATATGTTAACTACCCAGGTTTCTCACTTGTCCATCAAATGTTCCTTGTGGCATGTTCAAGAAACAAACTTTCTCATAATGTTCCAAACTGCGTTGTTTAAAATGATCTCCTAATGTGGGGAGGGAGAGAGGGAAAAGGAATAAGGAAACAAAGAAAGAAAGAATGATTTGAGACTCTGTCTGATTCAGTTCTGTTCGGAGTTACAACTCAATGGAGGCACGTGAACTCAGTAGAGAACCCATTCGTAAGTAATAGGAGTCTCAGTCTGCCATCTCCAGTTTGCTCCATGGCCATATGCATACAAGATTACCTCATGGCTTTTAGATATCTTCAGATTACCACTCTCTTAGCTGCATGAAAAATATCCCCTAGGGGCGCCTGGTGGCTCAGTGGTTAAGCTTCTGCCTTCCTCTGCCTTCAGCTCAGGTCACGATCCCAGAGTCCTGGGATCGAGTCCCACATCGGGCTCCCTGCTCAGCTGGAAGCCTGCTTCTCCCTCTCCCACTCCCCCTGCTTGTGTTCCTGCTCTTGCTATCTCTCTCTCTCTGTGTCAAATAAATAAATAAAATCTTAAAAAAAAGAAAAGAAAAGAAAAGAAAAGAAAAATATCCCCTAGATTGTAACCTCTGTGAGGGCAGAGTCAATTACTATTGACTCCCCAGCCTCAATAAGTGTCTGGCATAGAGTTGGCCCTTAATAAATGCTTTTGGAATGAATGAAAGGCCCATTTTCTGTCTTCACACTGACCCACCCACATGCTTTTTCCGATGGCTTTCTAAAGAGCCTACAGAGAGGCCTCAAACATCCAACAAGAAATCCTGTGTAGTCTTGTAAGAGTCCATAGTCACTGAAACCTATTTGGCTATGTTATTTCCTGCAAGTATATTGTATAACAAAAAAACATGAACTTATGCTGATTTCACATTTAAATATGCTATACGAGGGAGAAGATGAAATTGCACAGAACAGAATATTTGCATCCCCCTTTGCTATTGTTCTATTTGTAGTGTTCCTCAGGATGATGAACTTAATTACAACTGGACTTCAAAGCTCTACATCTGGCTTTTTCCAGGACTCAAGGCTCCCATATATGAACAATTGCAGTAATGGAAGCATTAAGAACATTAAAATTGATATTCCTTTAATCTCCTCTATTTTGCCTTCCTTTCATATCCTTTTGCACAATTCTCCAAAGACTTTCACTAATGCATAAAGTCTGCTTATATTTTCTTCTTTGTTGCAAAAAGATGACCCAAACAAATTTCTATCCTCTAAGGAGGATAAACTTTGTACAAGACCTCTTCTGCAGTACTTTAGGAATAACTTATTTATTGATGAAAATATTTAAGTATTCTAAGGGTATTTTTTAAAAATAATAAATTCCATGCTCCAAAGATAGATATATCATGACAGTGCTGGAAGCTGCTCTGTTTCCCAGTTAAAAATGCTGACTAGACGTTTTTCTTATTTGTTGTGGCAGATTCTGCAAAGGATGACCATATTACAAAAGACAATGAAGTGACAGATCATTCTGTGTGTGACCAAGATCATCCTAATGGTAAGTTGTGAGGTCTTTTTTCATTTATTTTTTCTGCTGAGAAACATTACATTTAAAAAAATAGATTTTAGTTTTTCTGGGAAAAAATGGAATCTGGTAATATTTTATTAACTATGAATATCAAGTGATTGGTAGCTGCCAAGTTTAAAAGGGAAATTTTTTTCTCCACAATCCTCATCACCTGCTCTTCTTGTACCAGGCTGACTTTATTTATTTTTGTTACCTGCCTAAACCCTACAAGCATTGGGTTTGCAACTACAGAAATGAAGATATGATAACCATGAAAGAAATGTGACACATATAGACAATAGATCTAGGTGATTAAATCTACATATCCTGGGAATACCAAGAAGAGAGACTAGAACAAACAGAAATGAAACAATCTTTAGAAAAATAACAGAAAAATAGTTTTCCTAATGTAAACCAATTCCTCCACCCAAAACACAAGAGTACACGTATTTATAGACAAAGGCATTGAAAACTCAAATAGGAACAGAAATCTACAAAGCCTCATAGAATTTCTGAAGATCACTGATAAAGAAAGGCTTATAAAGCATATAGGAAAATCAAAATCAGGTTACAATCAAAATCAGGTTACAAACAAAATCACCAAAATCAGATTAGCCTTAGCTTGCTTTCTTCTTCCACAATTCTAAATACTAGATGAAATGGAGTAACATTTCCATTGCTCTAAAGGACACATTTTCTATATTTAGTGAAGTTATTACTCATGCATGAAGTCAGGAGTAGTATTTTCTCAGGGATATATAGATTAAGAAAATATGCCACTCAAGTATCCCTCCTGAATAAACTAACAGAAATCCTGTGCAAAAACAATAAATATAGAAAGGAAGGAAAAAGCCAAGACTGAGAAAGAAACACTTGGAAAGTAGTATGTGATAAGAGACTCATTAAATGTATGAAAATGTTGAAATAATTGCTTCAAAATTTGTATCAGAATATCTTAATTAAATGTTTCCTTTTATCTCTCAAAATTATAGTATATGTTGTTTTAAAATGAGAAAGAAAAAGGAGACACTTCTTTCAGGAATGAAAGTCTAAATAACTTAGACCATTACTCTCCTTGAAGATAACTAGAAAAACTACACCAAAAACAAAAACAAAAAGTTATAGAGTCTGTTTAAAGGCATCAGAGAGCTAACAAGATAGTGAAGAATTGTCAGGCTAGGTTCTGGGAGAAAATAGATATCCAGAGATGTAAATTCAGAACTTGAAGTTGTTTTTATCTTAAGTCATTTGTTAAGTCTACAAAAGGTATTCAGAGTCCCATTGCTGAAAAGGGCAAGTGACCATGGTAAACCCCCTGCTTTTTGTGTCGAAACCTTAAAGATATGCATCCTACCAGAAAGAATGAACCAGTTTTCTGAAAGACTGCTGCCCAGCTCTGAATCATCTCAATCCTCAAATTAAATTAAGATCAACCCAGATTGCTAGTCCCTACTGGCACCTGAGAAAAACAAATATAAAACATTTACTAGATTAAAAAAGAGTGTTGTAGGTTTCAAACCATTTACAAAAATGAGTTTTTAAACTTAATTTCCAGCATGTCCAACACACATACAGAAAAAGAGCCAGAAAAAATGAAACAAGGTAACATAAAAAATAGTCAAGAGAAACAGGCCATTTGGGCTGAAAATATTAGAGTTATAAACATAAAGTATAAAATAATTTTGCTGACTGTTATAGGGGGATAAAGACAAGATTGAAAAATTTAGCTGAGAACTAGAAATTCAAAACAAAATAACACAAAAGAAAAAAGAAAAGAAAGGGGCTCCTGGGTGGCTCAGTCAGGTAAGTGTCTGCCTTTGGCTCAGGTCATGATCTCAGGGTCCTGGGATCGAGCCCTGCATCGGGCTCCCTGCTCAGCAGAGAGTCTGCTTCTCCCTCTCCCTCTGCCCCTCCGCACACGCTCATGCTGTCTCTCTTTCTCTCAAATAAATAAATAAAATCTTAAAAAAAAAAGAAAAGAAAATCTAGAAGTGAAAGATGCCATAACTGAAATGAAGAATTCAGTGAATAGATTCATAGTTTGACTGCATAATAGAAACAGATGGGGGTGCCTGGGTGGCTCAGTCATTAAGCGTCTGCCTTCAGCTCAGGTCATGATCCCAGAGTCCTGGGATCGAGCCCCGCATCGGGCTCCCTGCTCTGCGGGAAGCCTGCTTCTCCCTCTCCCACTCCCCCTGCTTGTGTTCCCTCTCTCGCTGTCTCTCTCTCTGTCAAATAAATAAATAAAATCTTTAAAAAAAAAAAAAAAAGAAACAGATGAAAGAGAATTTGTGCACTAGAAGTTAGGTCGTAAGAACATATCCAAAATAAAAATAGTAGAGAAAAAAAAAAAAGGATGGCAAACACTAAAGAAAGGGAACAAATATAGAGGATAAAATTTATAAAGTCTATCACAAATGTAATTGGAGTCCCAGACAGAAAGGAGAGAGGGAATTGGGCAAAAACAGTATTTCAGGAAATTATGCTGAGAAATGTCCTACATTGATGAAGGATATCAGCCCACGTGTTCCAAAAGCCCTTTGAACTCCAACAAAATAAATGCACAAGTAGGCCCATCATTGTACAACTGCTGAAAATCAAAGATAAACAGAACATCTAAAAAGCAATTTTTAAACAAACAGACTGATAGCTGACTTTTAACATATACAATGGAAATAATAAGACAATACAGCAGAATAGCTGCCAACCAAGAATTCTAAACTCAAGGAAAATGTGTGTTTTAAGAATAAGTTAATCAAGGATATTTCTGGCCAAGAAAAAGAAAAGAAAAGTTCACCAACAGAGAATTTTGGTGTTCTTCAGGTAGGAGGGTATTGATCCCAGATAGAAGGACAAAGATGAAGGAAAAGAATTAAAAGCAAGATAAATGGTAATTATTCAGTAAGTCTAAATGAATACTGATGATACCAATTCTTGACAAGAAGCAGGAAACTATGACCTATAAGAGAATAGAAATCAGTTAATATAAATCAATTCAGAAATGGTACAGATAGTGTAATTAATATGAAAGGCCATATTAAAAGTTATAATTTTATTCCATATTTTCTGAAAGCTAAAAGAGAGATTGTCCATTTTAATTAGAGACATTAAAGATATAAAATGACCCAAATTGAATTTCTAGAGGTGAAAAACGGAATTCTGAGATGAAAATTACACTTGATGGGCATAATGGCAGATTGGGCATAATGGCAGATTAGTCACTGCAGAAGAAAAGATTGGTGAATTTGAAGATGTAGCAATAGAAACCATCCAAATTGAAACACAGAGAGAATAAATGATTGAAAACAATGAAAAGATCATCAGTGAGCTATGGAAGAACTTTAAAGGTAATTCAAAGTCCAGTATACATAAATTGAAATCTCTGAAAGCAACGCATGGGAAGGCAAGACAGAAAAAATATTTGAAGTAAAAATAACTTTGATGAAAACTGTGAACCCATATATACAAGAAGTTCTATGACCCAAAGCACAAGAAACATAAATGAAATTATAACTAAGCACATCATTATCAACTTGCTCAACACCAGTGATAAACAGAAAAATTTCAAAAACAATCAGAGGGAAAAGACAAGGTACATACAGAGGAATAGATATGGAGAGGAAGCAGAAGTCTCATTGGAAACTACAAACTAAAATTACAGTCTCATTTATATCAAGTTCAAAAAGCAGAAAAAGATAATGATACTATTTAGAAAGAAATGACTGAGTTGGGATAATGATAAAGAAAATCTAGGTAGTGATTACTCTGAGTTAAGGTGCTGATTAAATTTTGGTGATTAGGGATGATGTTCTGATTGGCCCATGAGCTGGGCTTCTGGACTGAATGGATATCTAGTTTCTGAACTATAAGGATATGTAGTTTTTCTAATTGCTTTTGGTTATTTAACTGAACTCTCTGTATTGTTTGTGTACTTTCCTATATTTTGTTGCATTTTTAGAGAATAGTTAAAAGAGGAAGGAAGAAAGGGAGAAAAGGAGTGAGAGAAAAGGAAGGAAGTATCAATGTCAGAGTTTATAAAGCAAAGATTATGGTGGGGAGAAGGGAGAGTTGCACAAAATGCTGATTTCAGTAAAGGTAGTCAAAAACTGAAAATCCTGCTGTGCTATAGATTCTGACAATATGAGTTAGGGTTAAGAATACCTTTGAAAAAAATTGGTGATAATCACAAATAGAATTAAATCACAATAGAATTAAAGGAAGAGATCTTACTCTCTCAATTTCCTGGTATGTTTCATACCACACATGAGTATATTCAATAATGCAAATAAAAAAAATAAACAGCATGGGCGCCTGGGTGGCTCAGTTGGTTAAGCGACTGCCTTCGGCTCAGGTCATGATCCTGGAGTCCCGGGATCGAGTCCCGCATCGGGCTCCCTGCTCAGCAGGGAGTCTGCCTCTCTCTCTGACCCTCCCCCCTCTCATGCTCTCTATCTCATTCTCTCTCTCAAATAAATAAATAAAATCTTTAAAAATAAATAAATAAATAAATAGCAATGTAAAAAAAGCACAATATATCAAATAAGATAACAAACACGGGCAAGTGGTTATGACAGGAAATGTAATTAGGTTAATTTATTAAGTGTAAAAGTCAGTTGGGTTGAATTAATTTAAAAAAAAATAGGGGCGCCTGGGTGGCTCAGTTGGTTAAGCATCTGCCTTTAGCTCAGGTCATGATCTCGGGGTCCTGGGATCAAAACCTGCATCGGGCTCCCTGCTCAGCAGGGAGTCTGCTTCTCTCTCTCCCTCTGCCTCTCCCTCCTGGCTTATGTTCTCTCTCTCTTGATTAGTCACTCTCTCTCTCAAATAAATAAATAAAATCTTTTTTAAAATTTTTGAAAAATATAAAGTCAGGGGGTGCCTGGGTGGCTCAGTCAGTTAGGCGTCTGCCTTTGGCTCAGGTCATGATCCCAGGGTCCTGGCATCGAGTCCTGCATCGGGCTACCTGCTCAGCAGGAAGCCTGCTTCTCCCTCTCCCACTGCTGCTCCCCCTGCTTGTGCGCTCTGTCAAATAAATAAATAAAATCTTTAAAATAAACAAGCAAACAAATAAATAAAAATAAAAAAATATAAAGTCAGGAAAGGTATATTTGGAAAATGAGCATCAAAAGAAAATATGAAAAACTACTTAAGGATCTATCCAGTTAGAATTCTAGCAAAAAGTCTCAAGCAAGAAAGAATTGCTCGTTTTATATCAATAAAAATTTAAATCCCTGATTTAATATAATAATGATGGTTTTTTATGTGCCAGATGATACAGTATGAATAAATTCCAATTGGAAATGCAATGGGGAATTCACAGGTATATTTTCAATTGATGATAGAATAAATAGACTAAAAATAATATGGAATCTTTGAAAAATGTGATTAATAGTGTAGTCCTACTATAGGAATAGGCAAGTCAATCAATAAAACAGAATAAAGAGTTTAGAAATGGACCAGAGTAGATCTGGGTTTTTAGCACATCTTCAGGCTGACATTTCAAAGACAGATGACTCCACAAATGGCATTAAGACAATTGGTTGGCCATTTGGAAAAATAATCTGAATCCCAACCTCATTCCTTATACCAGCTTAAATTACAGGAGGAGCAAAGATGGAATGTAAAAATGAAACTAAAAATACCAGGCTAAAAGAACAAAACTGCGATTTTTTTTTTTTATTTTGAAATAAGAACTGCTTTGAGAATTGTAAATAAAACCGCATAAACACATGATTGTATACATATGTTATAAAAAGGCATACATATATATATATCTGCAAAATGTGTGTGCATGTGTCAAAATATGTCATAAAAGAGAGAAATGGCTAAATCTGAATATATACATTTTGACATGATAAAGATTATAATCAAATTCTAAAGAAAAACTCCCAGGAAAAGTACCCTCAAACTAAATGATAAAGAATCAGAAAAAAAAGACCTCATAAATCAATAAGAAAAAAAAGGGGGTGTCTGGGTGGCCCAGTCATTAAGTGTCTGCCTTCGGCTGAGGCCATCATCCCAGGGTCCTGGGATCGAGCCCCGCATCGGGCTCCCTGCTCGGCGGGAAGCCTACTTCTCCCTCTCCCACTCCCCCTGCTTGTGTTCCTGCTCTCGCTATCTCTCTCTGTCAAATAAATTAATAAAATCTTTTAAAAAATAAAAAATAAAAAAACAATTGAAAAATGGACAAAGGACTCAATTATAATTTACAAAAGATGAATTGGGACGCCTGGGTGGCTCAGTCGATTAATTGCCTGCCTTCAGCTCAGGTCATGATCCCAGGGTCCTGGGATCAAATTCTGCATTGGGTTCCTTGCTCAGCGGGGAGCCTGCTTCTCCCTCTAACTGCCACTCCCCCTGCTTGTGTTCCCTCTCTCTCAAATAAATAAAATCTTTTAAGAAATGCAAAAAAACATGATTCCAGTGTCTTCTCCTTTTGAATATCAGATAAGTTTAAGTAGGATTGATAATGCCCAGAATTGCTGGGAATAGGGTATCCAATCATGCTCACATACCATTGGTGGTAGACTGAAAGACATAACCTCCTCATCAGCAATTTCGACAAAATCTAATAAAAAGTAAAGAGTTCATACTTTTGTCCTAGAATTATGCTCTAGGAATTTGTCTTAAAGTAACACCCACCAAGAGTAGGGAGACATGTATTGACAAAAATCTTCATTGCAATACTGTGTTTAATAGGGGAAAAGAAAGGAGACATCCAAAATTTTGTCCATAACATGGAATATATTGCATCTTTTAAAAATAAAACTTCTGAAGAAATTTTAATGACAGTGTAAGATGCTTATAAAAATAAGAACTAAAAAAGTAAGAATCAAAGTGTAAATTCATTTTGATCCTAGGATATATTTATATATTTCTGTGTGTGTTTATGTGTATTGAGCCACATACACAAAGACTCACAAACATATATATACAGATACATATGCATATACAAAGATATATCTACATGCATGTGTACACACATGTATGCATATACAGATGTATATCTACATACATATATACACACACAAAAGAAAGATAGCACTTTACAATATTAACGTGACAGTTATAAAATTATTATAGCTATGAATTATAGTTATAAAATTACTCATAATTCTGAATACTTATATGTATTTTTCAGTGTTTCTAGAAGGAAACTACAATTCTTTTGTAACTGCAAGAAAAAATAATTTTAGAAATAATTTATATTAGGTAGTAAGTTTTTTGGCCTGAGGAAAAAAAATGAAGGGTATCTAGAAGATAATCAAATTCACACTAATCTAGGTTTAATTTTTGCTCTTAAACTGAGGTTATTTTTAGACATGGTAAACATGTAAAATTTTGAATATTAGCAGCAATCAAGTTTCAGGTTTAACAAAAGGACACAATTTTCCATTGTCTTTAAGACAAGCATCGAAGAAACAAAGTCTTTGTTCTTATGAAGATTTGAGCATATAATAATCTGCAAACAATAAAACTATACTTTTGTTACTATTGTTCAAAACCAGTCCATTTACAGAGTGCATTTAGGTTTATCCTCTAGAAATGTTTAGTTCCAGACTGATGGCCCCAGACCAATTTTTATGCAAATTATTTAAAGCATTAGCTTGAGCCAAACTTAATTACCAGGGCTCCAAGAAATAATCACGTGATCTATTTCTAAAGAAAAGTGAATGGATTTTTGGATTATCTGTTCTAATAGTCCCCTCCCATTAGCATGGATGATTGAGTTCACTGTATAAAAATATTTATACAAACTGTGGGACCCTTTATGTTCCTTTGTTTCCTCTGCCAGGAGGGATTAAGGCAGAGGACAGTGGGTGGAATTCAACTAGACTGAATGTGGAGAGGCAAACATAAAGCTTGCCCCTATGGGGTCAAGAAAGCAAATGGAATGTCTGAGTGCACTATAGAGGAAGGCAGAAGGCCTGGAGACCCCTGGAGTCATCATTAACACACAGCAGGTCTGGGTGCAGGGCAAGGAGCTCACACAAGTACTTCCTCTTTGTGTAATATGCCTAGTCCTGGCTTGGCTCAGGAATGAGCAAATATGATTACTGTTGGATTTCAAAGCTGTGCACCTCATTTCTTTCCCCATTTTTTACTGACTTTATTTCAGAAAAATTAGAAAGAAGAAAATATATGTATTTCTATTTCAAGAAAAGACTGTCAAAATATGTAAAGCACACAGGTTGAAACAGATCAAAAGGGGGAAGAAGTGAAAAGGCAAGGGGGGTGAAATACTCCCCAAGAACTTTGCAATGCCTCTCATCCTCAAAGTGAAGTGCCAGGGCCTTCTTAGTCAAAGAGAAATCCCTAGTATTCATCAAGAGCCTTAGGCTGCCACCTCAGGCAGTCCCCCCCTTATCAGCAGGGGCCCCAGGCCCTGTTGAATTGTGGTCTTCCTATCCCTGATTAAATTCCTCTGAAGATTTATCAAATGGTGCACTGGGACTGGGGACACACAGGAATACAGAGTGGCTGCTTCTGTTCTCTGAATGCTCTACTCTTGCCTTCATTTTGGCAGACAAAGCCCGATTGCAAATGACAAGTCAAGGGTCCAAGCAGGAATCCAGGAATAGGTGTGGTGGTTGGTTCCCTATCTCAACAGCGATAGAGAATGGGGCTCATTCAGACAGTGAATGTCCTCTCTCAATATCATCCACCCAATAAACAAACATCAGCGGTGACTAGAAGCTTTACCAGGAGACAGATCCTCATATAATGCCCAAGACAGAGGGAATCTAAGATATTATCTAGTTCTCCAGCCTTAAAAATAGATAGATAATGAACCTGAAGCCCAAAGAGGTTGTGATTTGCCTAAAACTTCAAGTTCTTTCAGGGTTCTTTCCAATAAATATAGTATACGGAGTGCTTAGCAGCCTGAGGCACTTATTGTGTTGCTAAAGGATGCAATAGAAAGTAAGTTATGGTCCCTAATTACTATTTGCAGACATAGATGAGTACTATAATGGACAGCCAATTAAATAGATATTTATTGATCAATCCTTATTAGTAGGTACTGGGAGGGGAAATATGAATAAAGCACAGTTTTTATGTTCACAATGCTCATAGCCTGGTAAGAGAGACAAACAGATACAACTATAATACAGTGTAATAAGATGAATAATAAATAGATAAATGAGCAAAGGAACTCAATAAGCAAAAACATGAAAATGATTGATCCTGCCTAGTGATTCAGAGGATGTTACAAAGAAAGGTAAATTGATGACTTAGTTTTGAAAGATGAGGAGAATTTTACCAGAGAGAAAGGGGGAAAATGGGGTATTTCAACCAGTGAGAACATGTGTTAAATGGACACAAAGACAAGAAATAAAGTAATGTGTTTAGAAAATGGTGAGTAGGTTGGGACATAGAACAGAAAGGTAGGTGATTTGACCAAAAAACAAAAAGAGGAACATTCAAGAAGAAAGAGGTACTCAACAGCTGAATTTCTCAAGTGTTTTTTTAGAGTTCAAATAGAGTAGACATTGAGCAAAAGTAACGATTTGGCTAGACTCAAACACCTTTTAGTTACAAATTTTTCTTCTATGATATCACTGAAAGCATTTTTCTCTATTTTCTAAATTGTTTCATTATAATTATTAAATTATATAATATGCATTTGTTGTAAAATATAAAATGCAGATGAATACATAGTTACAAAAAATGAAATCATATTCTATGTTCTACAATCTTTGAAAATCTCATAATGTTTTTAATGGTTGCTATCACAAAAAAATACAGCTGCTTAGACTTCCTCTAATCCTTAAATTAGAAATTCTATTGCATTTTCTGTCCTCTGTATCTATTATCTTTTTGTGTTTCATTTTGCTCCCTAACTTTTGCCTTCTTAGTGAATTTTAATTCAAAAGTTTGATTTCTAAAACATTAATTTATGAATAATGTTCATTCTCTTTTATGACATCCTTTGCTGATGTTCATGTTGTCGTGTTTTTAGGCTTGTAGATTTTTCTGATTGTCTCAGACAATTTCTTCTTCATTTAATCCATCTTTTCATTTCCTTATTTATCCGTTCTTAGAGTTCATTGCAAACCCAAAAATGCTATCTGTGTTTTATGTTTTTCTGAATATATTTTTTTTTACGAAAATATTTTTCCCTTACTATAATTCCCCTCTTTTATTATGTTTCAGTTTTAAGTCTCCTGTTTGTTTGGATAGCTAGAAAGAGCTATCTAGGCAAGATGTTTGCCAGGAAATAAATGGAGAAATCCCCTTCATTTTCTTTCTTTTTTTTTTTAAGATTTTATTTATTTATTTTTCAGAGAGAGAGAGAGAGAGAAAGCACAAGCAGGGGCAGCAGCAGGCAGAGGGAGAAGCAGGCTCCCCGCTAAGCAAGGAGCCCAATGTGGGACTCGATCCCAGGACCTGGGATCATGACCTGAGCTGAAGGCAGATGCTTAACTGGCTGAGCCATCCAGGCATCCCTCCCCTTCACTTTCCACGTGCTATAATCCTTCTCTCCATCCAACTATTCTGATATCCATCCAGTATTTATCTAGGGTAAACATGGAATACAAAACCTGTAGCTCTAGTTTTACCAGAAATAGGATTGATTTCCTCCCATCTCATTCCTTGAAGTTGAAACTTGATTTTAGAATTTAACATTTATCCTTATCAAATTGCTTCTTGTTTCATTTAGTCTGTTTAAGAGTGCTTCAGTGTTGATTTTGTTGTCCAGTATACTTGTTATCCCTCGCAGTTTCATGTGGTCTAAAAATCTGCTAAAAGTGAGTTTTTTCATAAATTTGGAACTCTGTTTCACATCTTACTAGAAAGAACTTTATGCACATTTAGTGCCTTTTTCCTTTCAACGATGCATTTTGAGGACAAGTATTGTATCTATTTTATTTAAGATCTATTCCCAGCACCTGATGTATCTGTCATTTAGTAGCACATAATACAGTGTCAAGTAGGTGACCAATAGTGTGTGGCATTATCACTTTATATGGTACCCAAAGGTGAAAAAAAAATGGGTTTTGGGGGAAAGATTTTGCACAGCTTTCTTCTCCATATTAAAGAATATTGTGACTAATAGTATCATGACATTGTCTGAAGGATAAAGGGCACACATGGAATTCTCATACATTTCTGGTGGGAGTATAAAGTGGAACACACTCTTCCAAATGCTGTTTTTCAGGATTTAGTAAAGCCAAAGTTATGTGTTACCTATTACTTGGCAATATCACTCCTGAGTTTATACCCAAGTGATATGAATACATATATCCACCAAAAGACACGCACAAGAATGTTTTTAGCAGTGTTCTTTATAATAGCCCCAAACTGAAAACAATTCAACATCCATAGGACATAATATATTTGGATAGTGGAATAGTATACATCCACAAAAAAGAATAAACACTTGACATATACAACAACTGGGATTAATCTCACAGAGGACATGTGAGAAAGCAAGCTACAAGAGAGCATATAGTGTATGTTCTGTTTTTATGAATTTCAAGAACAGACAAAACTATTACCTTTCACCTGTTGTAGGGTGTCCATTGGTACCAAAAGGGAGAGCCACTGGTGCTAGAAATGTTCTTGTTCTGGGTGGTGATCGCACAGGGAGACACATGTATGTGCATGTCAAAAGTCTTCAAGCTATATACTTACGACTTGTGTGTTTTACTATAGCAAGATATACTTCAATTTAAAAACTAAAAGGCAAACTAAAGACATTTCCAAGCAAAACAAAAAGGAAGAAAGGATTTGTAGTTGAACATTTTGAAAGCAGAGTGGGTATCACAATACTTAATTTCAGAGCTAATGTGGTAATTAGAGATAATGTATGTGAAGTGTCTGGGCCAAGTCTGGCATTTTTTATAGGATAAATAATTTGCAGATACACATATATCCTAGGCCAGTGCTTCTCAAGCTTTAATGCACATACAGATCACCTAGAAATCTTGTTAAAATGCAGAATCTGACTCTAGGTCTGAGATGAGGCCTGAATTCCTATATTTTTGAAATTCCAGTGTTGCTTACCCACAGACCATAGTTTAAGTAGCACCAGAGTGGAATGGAGGTGAATGGGGTTTATCGGCAGGGGAAACATCTTGATCAAATCCATGTTTTAAAAGGTATTTCAGCTAGCAATTCACAGGATACACTACAGGAGAAAAAAATGACAGATCCAAGAGAAAGACAATATATCCTTAAATGAGGAAAGGGGAAGGGGAAATGAAGTGTGGGAAAAGAGAAACATTTTGCAGAATCATCAAGACATGGCACTTAATTGAATTTTAGAAGTGATGACAGAGAGTCATCAAAGACAGCTTGAGAAGTTTCACTTCAATGATCAGACAGATAAATATGCCTCCATTGTAATTATTTTATTGGATCCTTTTGATTAAAATTGAGCTCAAGAGGAATGATGTCAAAAAACTTTGGGGGGGGGGTCATGCTAGCAGAGAATGAACCAAGGGGAAGCCATAGAGTGGGCAGCTTAAGGATAGTTGCATGAAAGAGGAAACTGTAAAGATAAAGGGTTGTACGAGTTAGCTTTGCTGAAGTAACAAATAATCCTAAAAGTTCCATTGGCTTACAACAAAGGTGTGTTTTGTCTCTGCTTGGTTCTGCTCCACATGCTTTCATTCCAGGATGCAGACTGAAGGAGCACACTCACTTAGGAGCAAGAAAGATGGAGGACACATGCAATGGATCTTAAAGCTTCTGCCCAAATGTGCCATTTTGTAAACCAAGTCACACTAATAGGCCTGGTGTCAGTGGGGTGGGAACAAACACTTGTCCCACAGGGGCCACTGCAGGTCACATGGTCACAGACATGGAGTTGAATCCTCTTGCAGGAAGAAGTAGGGACCAGTTGAAACAATAATGCAGTCTACCACAGCAGAGTCCAAGCCCCTCTGTATCCCCTTCATGCCAATAACCAACTCTAGCTCTGGATTTTTTTTTTTTTTTTAGTTTAACAGTTAAATATTCTCAGCATTAAAAAAAGCATATTCTCAGCATAAAACCTTTCATTAAAATGAGGCAAATGGACAGATTTCTATTTCCTCTCTTAATGAGTACTTAAATATTCAAAACTCTACAGGGGAGGGGAGGGGGAGAAGCCAGGGGGTGTGGAAGAGAAACCATTACTAGATAATCAGCCTTGGAGTAATCAAGAATTGGCTGAATTCTCTCCTGATCTTTGCTATATTTAGTAGGTGTCTTAACAGAATGGTTGAGCTGTTAGGTGACCCAATCCCTACGTGCTCACATTACTTAAGTTGTTCATGCTCTTTTAATGGGAGAATGAGAATACTAGGGTTTTAATTTTCTAGGAATCCTCAGTACAGGAAATTTATACATCTTAAAGGAAAATTAAGTGTAGATAACCCATACAACCCAGGAATTACTTAAAATTTCAAAACTTCCAGGTTGTGTCCATCGACGTTCAGTGCATTGATAAGCTAAACACCAATTACACCAGTCAGTCCAAAGAAGAGGTTTTTGCCTAATTACCTGGCTATTTCTCATAAAATAATTGACATAAATTTGATGACTTGCAAAGTTGCACACTTTGGTTCGAAACCGTTCTCTACCTCTCCATGCAGGATCGAAACACGGTTTCTGAATGTTTTGCTTTTCCAAACCAGGGATAAACCTACGATCATGCATGTCTCATTTCTTTTATTTTTCAACCACTGTTCTTAACAGGACAAGAGCATGATTCAACGAAGAATGAAATAAAAATTGAGGCAGACTCCCAGAGCTCATATATGGAAACAGAAGGTATTGAAACCAGAATGCCTTGTTATCCGAGAATGAGATGAAACTGTGAACCATGATTTTTGTTTATCCTGGTGTTTGTGAGTAGTGTGCGTGTGTGTTTTAGGCACTAATTACCAGAGCATGGCAATAGTGTTCTGCTCTGTGTGCCTCTTAAAACTCTCGGAGGGGAAAAAGAAAGGAACTTTAACTTTCTCTGCTTTAGTCACTTTGTTTTCTCAATGATTCCGATGAAAACATACCTGAGTCTCCTTCTGTCTCATTCTATTTAGAGCTCTCACCAAACCAGGAAGATGACACGACTGTGGAGCAACCAGAATTGATCCCGCTAACAGATAACCAAGAAGACAAAGAAGGTGAAAAAGGTAGGACTGCTCTTAAATTAACCCATCAAGAATAAAGAGTTTCCGGGCGCCTGGGTGGCTCAGTTGGTTAAGCGACTGCCTTCGGCTCAGGTCATGATCCTGGAGTCCTGGGATCGAGTCCCACATCGGGCTCCCTGCTCAGCAGGGAGTCTGCTTCTCCCTCTGACCTTCCTCCCTCTCATGCTCTCTGTCTCTCATTCTCTCTCTCTCAAATAAATAAATAAAATCTTTAAAAAAAAAAAAAAAAAGAATAAAGAGTTTCCTGGGATTCCCACCTAGAATGCAACCATCAGTTACCCTCCTGCAATAGCAGTCTGTAAAGAGGGAAAATGAGCATTTCTTTCATCCTGAACCTACTTGTGAGAGTAGAACAAAATCTAGAAGTAGCAAAAGAAGATACTTGTAATTTTTGCCCTTTCAAGGAGTTTGAAGATGTTTTTTATTATTTGTTTCAATTTAACTTAATTTAATTTAAAAATCATGAAATACAAAAATTCTAGTATTGAGAAAGCCTATAAGGAATTGAAATTATGGACTAGATGGATCTAGACGGATAAGAGTCTTAGAAAGTCTGAGATGGCTTTAAAACACAAAGACTTTCTGTATGGATTTCCTTCTGTCGTCCTTCATATGGTATTGATTAAGGAAGCAATTTATGTAAAATATACACATTACATGAACCTTCTAAATTGCATGCTTTGTCCACTAATATTAGGATGCAGTAATATTGAATACTGTTAAAAAAAATAAGTGAGCATTATAATGATTTCTGAAGACATAGGAGGAACGAACACTTCGTAAATTTTAAAGAAGTATTTGGGGCATCAAGCCAATATATTGGAGTAAAGACAGGCATCCTTTTAAAATATCTATATTAAAAACCTATTATCAAAGAAATTTAATATTTATTGAAGAACTTGATGAGTTCCATTTTAAAATATAAAACAATCTCTTAAAAGAAGCTCAATATGAAATAAAAAATGAAATCATTTGTCTGGTATACTATATCATAAATCATGCTGCTCTTAAATAAGTATGTGTTTGCAAAGCAGTTGCAAAGTAATAACTTGACAGGCCTTGTTTATGGAACACAGTGATCAATTTTGTTTCCAAATTAAAAGCAGACATGATCTCAATAGTAAAATCAGGTCAATAGTAACTACAGCTTCCAAATTACAAATTCTTCTTGGCCAGGGCATTGACACAGTTTAATTACTAAGCCATGTTAGTGATTTCAACATCTTTTTTAAGATTTCCATTGCATTTAGAACACAATATTCTTCCATCTCTCTGTTTCTAATAGCCTTTTCTCCATTTCCCTGCAAATCCTAGTTCAGGCTCATGATACCATGTTCCCGGCAAGTCAAGTAAATGGCATATCTGGAGTATTTTATGTCTGATGATGTAACAGAGAATTGATAGGACCCTGACTTCAGACACAGATACATGGCATTGCTCTCTTCAGTTGTACTTCTAACACGTAAAACACACAATGTCTTGCCTGCCTGTTTACTTTCTCTATAGCAGAAATTATTTACTTTGTATATTGTGCCTCAAGACATGCAAATGAGGAACATCAAACAATGGGTACATTTTCTTCTTTTTGACTTGACCTACAAGGGAAAAGCTGGCATTCCGCACTCACTGACTTGGTGTCCCTTCTTCCAGTAGTTCTCCAGCATCTAGCCCTCCTCTAATTACTGAGGAATTAAATACCCACATCCCTCTCCCTTGCAGGGATGCCAATCCTCTATAGCACATGGCAGAATGGCTCGTGAGAAAGAAGTGAAGTCAAAGTCGGCTACTTGCTTGTAGCAACTTTGAAGTTGGATTTCTTTTTTCAAATGTGACTTTTCACTGCAGGAGAGTAATAATGCGTGTGGCTTTGAATTAACAAAATTTTCCCTCCCCTTCTTTCTGGCAGATACTTAACTTGTCCCTGCCTTGCATATTCCTGTTTAAATTTGAAATAACTTAAGCATCCCCTTATCATCTTATTCTTTGCTTCAAAGTAAGAGTGAATAGCTAGCCTGTGACACATAAAGGAAGTCGCCGGAGGAGAGTGGGGTGATGTAGAGTCAGAACACTGTGGAGTAGCTCTTCCCCACATTGACATGCTGAGTGGCTGTGGGCAAGTTCTTTCAACTTTCAATGCCTCAATGTCCTCCTCTGTAAGATGGTGATGACAAAATGACCTGTCACATACAGTTGTGGAGAAACTTTAATGAGTTGACACATGTACAGAAATCACAGTACCTGCCACATAGAAAGCACTCAGTGTTTAGTATTCCTCACACTTCAATAAATTGACAACCAAGTCGAGAGAATCCACATGTGGACTTGCTCAAGTCCATTTGTGGTCCTTCCTAACTATTTTGAATCCATCAAAACTTCATATTTTCCACTTTTTCCTTCAACAACAAAAAAAATTGTTCTGCACATTTCCTTTTCAACACCGAATCCTGCAGGTGGTTTTGATATGTATGTTCTTTTCTATAAAGACAGAACAATTAATGAAAGGTGAAGTGGGAGGCAATTCTCTCTCTTCAGAAACTCCTTTTTCTTTGTCAAGATGTCAATCTTCTATTTGGGAAGTGCTGATCCAACCATAATTTCTATTTTTAAAAGAAGATACCATTGATCTATTGGCAGATCCATGGAATAAAAGTACTAAATAAATCAAATAAGGACTTTTTTTTTTTTTTTTTTTTTTTTTTGCTTTCTTTAGGCTCATGGAGCTATTAGAATCTTGTTTGAAAGCATTTTGAGAATATAGCTCTGGGTTTTGTGTATATTCAATGTCTTTTAATGGAAAGTTGCACAAACATCTGAAAAATTATTCTTATCTGCAAACAAAAACAAATGAATATTCTATTACATTTGTAGGGATATTCTTTATAGCTTTAAAAATATTGGTTCTCTTTTATTTTGAGAATCCAAGGAGACAGAAAGTGGTTGCTTTCAAAAAATTTCAGACCAGGAAAAAATTGCATAACCTTTTTCTCTCATTTTGTAGCATTCTATAAGATTAGAAAATGTAGATAATCTTCAGGATACATCTTCTATGGCTCCCAGGTGTATGGGCACAGATGTTGCAACATTAAGTTTTGAAGTTAGCTCTACCAAAATACGGGTTTTGAAAAGAAGAGAAAATATTCAGCAGTTCATGCTGATAAAATTATACAATAGCACAATGGACATATCCCTGGGACATCTGAAATACAAAAATTTCAACAGGCATAAAGTGAGGTTTCACATATGGCAGCTTTTCTCATAGAGCCACATTGCCTCTTCCTAAATGAGTCCAGTTTTATGCTTTCCCAGCAGGATCTGTGGTACAAATGAAATCCAGTAAAATAGCGCCATTTAGGCTGATAACCTAATAGGAAAGTAATGTTATAGGAGATCTCCTCGAAATATGATCTCCTGTTTTAGCATAAAAGAGAAAGCCAGTATTAAACCATTTTTCTGAAGATTTTTATTTCTAGTTGAATTTAGAAATAGTTGAAATAAAATCTGAACTATATTAAAATCATGTCATTATTATATCACATATGACTTATTAGGAATATATTGGATTTTTTCTTCAAGTGTTACATAGAAGGCATGTATCCCAATTATTTTTCTTGTATTTCTTCAAGTGTTACATAGAAGGCATACATCCCAATTATTTTTCTTGTATCAATGGATAAGTATAATATGAAATAATAATTCTTTATTTATCTCAGGTTGACCAAAATGTTACTGGAAACCTAAGGTCTATATTATGGTCTAAGAGTTTCTTGGGAAAAGATGGATGTAGACAGGCATACAAGTAGAAAGTGAACTAAAAGGCCACAACAAGTATAAATTATCATGTTGCAAGGCTAGTGTTTTGGCCTCTGACGAGCAGGGCCATGGAACAAAGTGTCCATGGCTTCTGACTCTGGCTGTGTGGTTCCTGGCAATTCTTTACCTTCTAGGAATCCCAGTTTCTGGGGTTGTACAATGAGAGGCATGAACTCAATAATGCAATTTCACAAATTTTCTTAGAAGGCCAAAGAACCGCATTCTTGATAAAACATGGGGAGGAGACGCGGGAGCCAGTGATCATCAATATGTGGAGAAAGTCGAAATTACAGGCTTTACTCAGTGTCACTTACTGCATTCTATTGATAAAAATGCAGAGGTGCCCTAGACCAGACAAAAAGATCAGCCAAATCAACCATATTTTGTTTCAGAACTCAACCAGTAATTGGATGGCTGATTATTCCCTCAAGAGTCTTTCAATGGGGAGACAATGTTTTTCGGCTCCAAGTAGGTTTACACCCAAATTCTACTCAGAACCAGCCTGGCTTTCCATCACCATCTTTCTTATCCACGTGGGAAGCATCCTTTCTCGAGGCTCCTCTGGCCACTGTTGGATCTTTCGGTGAACACACAGTTAGTGAACCACTTTCTCTTCTGCTCCTACCCGTCAAATCCAATAGGGATTCATTTTGTCTACAAAGCACCACTACCCAGCCCTTGGTGTTTTCCACTATTGATGGGATTCTTACATCACTGACAGAGCCCTCTCCTCTCTACTTGAAAAGCAGCCTCAACACCAGCCATGCAGCAACACACAACCTCCGTGGCAGGCAGGCTTTCCTCCTCCAGACTGTGCTCTTTGTTCCAGAGACTCCTAGTTCGGACATATTTTTTTGATTCATACAAAATATTATATGAACTTACCCCTAGCGCAATTAACTTCCTGGAACTTTCTGTTTTCAGAAAGTCTTTTTATCTCATCTTTTCAAATGAAATTGACATTCATAATGCTGTGTTTTTCACGTTAACAGCACCACAGTTTAGTTGGGGGGGGGGTGCAGTTTCATGTTCAGATAGTTTCTTCTGTTATTGGTCTTCTGTCCTAATCGTGTGGTGTAGCTGGAATTTGTCAACCCAAATTTGGTTTTAGAATATAAGATAAATTCATAATGCTGGTCCCTTCTAAGGTTTTATGAATATTTTTAAGTGTTTAATGAAATTCCTTGTATTGGTTAAATAGATTGAACATAAAAATTACAACCTTTTAAGCTGAATTACTTAGGTTTTCTGCATATCCGTATGTAGGCAATATATACATATAGAACCAGTTCACTCAAATTACACTGTATAACAAGTAAAATTACAATTTTTATATTTACATTGACATGACTTTTTAAATTCATTTTTGGAATGCTAATCTTCTTCATGTTTCTTCTTCAAATAAAAATGTACCTGACCTATCATTTTAAAGTTAAAAAACAAAGAAGAATGAATAGTATATTCACGGCTGCAATAATATTGGCTTCTGTCCTGTATTTCTGTATGCATGTGTGTAAATTTAGATTCAGCGTCAACTCACTAAGAAAGTATATATCATGCCTCTTGAATAATAATATTATTATAATACTATTGGCCCAACTTTGGCCTTTTGGCCAAATCCTCTTGTTTGCTGGGATCAGCTTATCTTTTAACATTTTGAAAAATTTACTCTGAACCTCCATTTTACATATAAGGGTGGGGGGAAGTCCTAGAAACTTAAGGATATGGGTAGGCTTCAGTGAACATTAGGATCGAAACTTGTCGTTATTAGCCCATCCCTATCTGGGGAATTTTCAGAGACTGTCTCTTCTAATAAAGCCCCAGCATCCAGCTTTGTTTCTGAATCCACTTTGTCTTTTTTTATTTCCTCCCCTCCCTAACTCCCCAGTTTCATTTACAATTTGACTTTGTACCTGCCTAGGTTGTCTGGTCTTGCCCTGAGGCATATGGCAATGTGGCTTATCAAAGTAATTTGCAAAGATGACACAGACCTCTCCCTTAAGTAGAATTCTGTCTCCAGGTGTGGAACTTTTTATTCCTCTCTGCTCCATTAGAGTCCTACAACTCTCTGTGCATGGTATACCTTAATTCTTATCACATCTAATGAAAAGATTTTTACCTGCATCTAAGCATATATTATTTTGCATATATCCTTAAACATTCCAGACAATTAATCTCCTCTAAAGACAGTGAGTAAATTGTTAACGTTGGGTGACATGCTCATTATATTTGCCTTTTTCTCCAAGATAGTAAATAATGTTAAATTGTAATTTTCAGAACGATGATATCATGACTCTCATACAAATAGAAAATGAATCAATGTAAAAGATTTTCTTTAAATCATTAATGAGGGAACCAGTAAGATATAAAACTGATTCAAAAGAGATTTTAGATGTATACATCTCCATAATGCACATACAATCAGGAATACCGAATATAGCCTCACATAGACACATGCATACATGACATTCGGGGGTCCTGAAATTTGAAAGATGAGTTAATGTCATAGAGGGCAATAAAAAATATTCCTTCTTCTCCACCAAACCGAATGTATTTGCATGGCTGCCAACGAGTCACATTTTCATTACTACAAGTTTTCTACAAGTTCTATCTCTACAGATGTATAAAATAGTCTAGTTGATAGAAAGTTCGTCAATGGAGTAACACCCTATAGAATCAGATAGTTCCCTAGAGTGTGCTGGACAACACCTGGCCTTCCACAGAAGGGACATCCACGGATCTCTTTTGCCCACTGTCAAGTCTTAGATAATTTTTATTGGCACCACACTGAAGGTAAAACTGTCATTTTTACCCTTTTTCCCATTTCACTGAATTCATCAATGTTGGTTATCTGATAGGTTTCACAGACAGTGATAAAAAACCAAGGCAGTATTGGGGTGGGCCAGCAACCTCTAATTACATCTCTGAGATTGTCACTTACTTGCTATCATTTTGTGCCAAAGGCTGCTATTCTACATATACTATAAATGGACATATACTATGGATGTATGTTTACCTCTAAGATGTCGCACCTGTAAGATGCACTGTTATTTTACAAATCATTAAGGATTTTTAAAAAAATCTTGCCAATTAAAGTAAGACGCATTTTCTTATCATTTAGATGTTTTATTTTATAACTATTGAAATAATTTCTATTATTTTATAACTATTAAAATAACTAGACATAGGATTTTATCATAAATAACTGGAGAATACATAAACATAGAAAGGTATTAAATAAATTAGTTAAGATATTGCTAAAACTTTGTCATATTCAGGGTCTACTTCTGAATCGCTTTCATTTAGAGTTATACACAACAATAGCTGTGTTGTGTTATACACAATAGCTGTGTTGTTTCACACATACTGTCCTTCCTCTGTGACTTTAAGAGAATCCATAAAGAAATTAAAAGGCACTGTGCTATTATTATTAAGGTAGAGCTACCTCACTTTTTGCTTCTACTTAGAGAGTTGCTAAACACTTCCGGTTTACTACCTCCTCAACTCCTTCCCTATTTCACTACTATTTCCAAGGATTTTCGTCTAAGCCATTGAAACCCATTCTGCAAATTTTGGTACTTTTGTTTTTGATGTTAGTGCCTGCATAGGATCAGTCAATTTCATCACAATGTCCTGGCCAAAAAAATTTTACAATTCTCTATTTCAGAGATGTTAAGATATGGAAACAATGCTCCTTAGTATTATGAAATACATTTATTTCCCCGTGCAAACAACACTGAGCCTAGGTAAGGAAAACTTAATTACTGGTGATATAATTAAGTAAAGTTAGTTTTTCCTACTAACTCATAAATCTGCCTAGCAGTAGGATCCTTACCAGCACATTAGTACACCATATCCTACTGCATATCATGTAACTGAGAGTGATAAATTGTTCCATCATTCAACAAATACTTATCAAACACCTAATATTGACATACATATATATATGTTATATAACATATAACACTGACTAGCTTGAAACACAAGTAAGCTGCTTAAGCCTCCTAGAGCCTTAGTTTCCTCTTTAGTGAGAGATGTAGTTGTCCTCATGCCTCTTGGAATGGTGAAATGAAACCATCTTTGAGGAGTGATCTGGGGCCTCTAGCAAGCTACAACCCATCGGCCAAATCTGGCCTGCTGACTCTTTTTGTATGGCTTGTGAGCTAAAAAATGGTTTTCACACTTTTAAATTGTTGGGGAAAAAAAAGAATAATTTGTGAGACATGGAAATTCTATTAAATTCAAATTTCAGTGTCCACAAATAAAATTGTATTAAAACATGCAAAGCCCACGCATTTACTATCTGGCCCTTTACAGAAAAAAAAATTTGCAGACCCCCAGTCTATAGCATCTATGTGAATATAGCCCAAATTATCTTGAATATGAAACCACTCGTGATCATGCAGAAACTCCTAAGTTAATGCAGTGTTTATCAATACACACGGACATATGTGCATGTATGTTTCATTAGCCTTGCCAACACAGGTGTATTCCCACAATGCCTTGCCCAGATGTAGGCACAGCGTTTGCTTTGTCCACACCCCTCCCCAGACTGGGGGATTGGGAGAAAATGGTTCCCTCTGATGTTGATGTTAGCCTCCATTAGAGGCGACCCAAAAAAGTGTGACTTGGCCCCCAAACATTTCACACTTTGGATGAGAAGGAATACTCTGAAGCCTTGGCTCTTTTTCCCTTAGAATAAAAATTTAAGTTTCCTATAAACACATTTTTTTGCCACTATTTAAAAGGAGATTTCAGGGTGCCTGGGTGGCTCAGTCAGTTGAAGCTCTGACTCTTGATTTCAGCTCAGGTCTTGATCTTAGGGCCAGGGGATCGATCACCCCGTAGGGCTCTGTACTCAGTGTGGCATCTGCTTGTCCCTCTCCCTCTCCTCCTCCCCGTCTCAAAATAAATACAGTCTTTAAGAAATAATACATTTTCAAACATAAAAAAATAAAAGGCGATTCCACCTACCAGTGAACTGATCTTTGCTTTCTCTGAGAATACTACAAGTGAGACCTGCATTAGGACTGTGGACTAAACATCCTGATCATAACCATTTTTACATAAAGACCATTAGGTGACAAAACTAACAAAAATGCAGGTCTAATGTATAAAGTGAGTGGGGTGCATAGTTAGGGCTCGTAATAATATGAATGTGTAAATATGTTCATTTACACATTTTGTTGTAAAGACCAAAATATTGCCAACCCAGATTTTAACTTATAAGCTTAAACTCAGATAATGGTTGGAGTATCTGCTTTCAAAGACACAGAAGCTCAACATCTATTGGCATACAATATTTTTAAAAAAAAATAACAAATAGCCACAAAATAATATGTGATGTATGTTACATAAAGTATTTACTGTACTTGAATTTAGACTTGACAACTTCACTTGAATCAGATGAAGGAAATTCCAGACCCTGTTGATTATACGAAAGGTATATCCATTCTGATTTGATTTCAAATTTAAGTGCTACTTTTCTGTTTTAGAAGGAAACTCAATTTCTTTTTATTATTCGTTACACATCAGGTGCCTTCATTTCAGCACAGTATGTAAAGAGCAGGTGGTATAAGGAGTACTTTGAATGTTAATTATTTTTTTCATTTATTTCACTGTGAGGATTTACCTTTCAATGTGTTTTTATAATCAGGATGGAAACAATTAGGGAGTTTGCTGCTTGAATGTTTCACTACATTTATTTTATGACATCTGCTGCAATGATTAAAAAAAAGAAAAGGAAAAGGGGGTAAGCATTTTAACAATAGTGGGGTTTGGGTTGATTGTATGTGATTGTTTTATTTCATAGTGAATCTTCAAAGGAAATGTCGTGATGAATCAGTCATTTTTCTAACCAGTAAATATCATCTCATTGTTAGAGCTTACATTTTCAACATGGAAGCATGTCTGTTCATGTTTCAGAGATGTCATAGTTTATTAGTCTCGGATTTAATTGAAACCAATAGAAAAAAGCTACAGAGAAATAGGAATGAAAGGGAAAAAAAGTAGACATTTATTTTTAAAGGCATATTCCAAAGGAGAATGTTCTTTTTCCATTCATCATGTTCAGTTTATTCTTCAAATATACCCAAGATATTTACTTCACCTGTCCTTCATTTTCATATGCTTTAGAGCATAGTTGATAAGATAATAATATTCGGTATCATGAGAGGTGTGGCTCATAATATGTTAAGATTTGGGCATATAATTTCAATGTAAGGGAATACTTTTCAAAATTAATATAGTCATTTCATAGTGTGCTACATTACTCTTGTTTTTCCCATTAGCAAAATATTATAGACAGTCCTACGCCATCAGAAAATAAAACTTACATAAAAATCTAATAATTATATATAATTAAATATGATAAGTAATAAAGAAGGTAAGTATAGATACAGTGTGTGTGGGTGTTTGAGAGAGAGAGAGACAGAGACAGAGCCAGAGACAGAGGGAGAGAGACAGAGACAGAAACAAATAGAGGGGAGAGAGCACATGCCTCAGAACTCTGTTGGTAGTTTTGAAGATGGATGAAGGAGGCCATGGGTCAAGGAATGCAAGCAGCCTCTAAAATCTAAACTATATAAGGAGATGGATTCTTCCCCAGAGCCTCCAGAAGAAAGGTAACTCTGCCGACACCTTAGTTTTAGCCCCGTAAGACCTATTTCAGACTTCTGGCCTTTGGAACTCCAAGAAAATAAATTTGTGTTATGTTAAGAAACTAAGCCTATGGTAATTTGTTACAACAGCAATAGGAAAGGAATACATTACCTCTCAACATGGGCTCTTCAAACCATGTTGAAAATTCAGGCTTGTCTTAATAGGTCCCCAGAGAAAGGAGAGGCTCCAATATCTTTCCATGTTCCAGTTGGGAATTACCATGAAGTTTTTCCTGCTTCTATAATCTCTGCTAAATTAGGCAGCATTTTTATTATCATGACCCATCCCTTTTTAATGTCAGTCTCTGTTGGTTGCACAACTGAGATTTAATTCAGGTAAATCTAATACCGTGGCCACAGTAAGTGGAAATGGAATAGTTATGCATTTCTAGGAGATTAGAAGAAAAGGATTCTAAGGCATTAGGGAAATGACGAATGGGAGAAGGGAAAGAAAGAGAAAGAAAGGCAGGAGAGAAGGAAGAAGGATGGAAGGATGAGAAAGAGCTGGTTTCTATTTTCCAGTCTGGGGAAAATAACAAAGTAAATATCCAACCACTACTTTTGGAAATGGAGGAAATATAAAATTCGTGCCCAATAAACTTTCCCATCTGGCTGTCTCTGATTAATAGCACAAAATGGGAAAAGAGAACTTTTTGACCCTAACAGTTTTCTAATCGTTGAAGGCCAAACAGACCGCAAACATGGTTGGTCTATAATTCTAGCACAGAGGTTCTCAAATTTAGGTGCATTTAGACATTAGAGGGTTTGTGATTTCTGGACCCTGTCCCTAGAGATTCTGATAAGGTAGAACTTGGTGGGCTTGGGATTCTGCACTATCAAGCTCCTAAGAGATGGTGATGCTGCCAGTCTGTGGACCATACTTTGAATGGCAACACTAATCTAATAGTTGGCATACATATTTAGACCACTCTTTTTGAAAATCCCTTAGACCTTTCCTTCTGCCTTAATTTCATTGGAGGCTGGAGTGGCTAAACATGGCAAAAATGATAGATACATAGATAGACAGATGATAGAGAGCATACTCCCCAGTAGATCCAAATCACCTGGATGCCTTAGTTAAAAGATGGCATGCTGGGCTCTATATCTCGAGTCCCTGATTCAGTAGGTTTGGGGCCAGTGGGCAGGTGAGAGTGTGCATGTTTAAGTGCCCAGGTGATGCTGATGCTGCTGGGCCAGGCAATACACTTGGAGAACCACTGGCAAAGCCCTTGTTTATTATCCATACCAGCTGACCCCCATCAGGCACCATGGGAGGGGATGGTCTGTTAGCCTTGTCGTGGACAACCAGGGACACCGGGAATTAGGGTACCTCTTCCCAAATTGAACCCCAGGGTGTCTGAGATCAGCAGCTGCTCCTCCCTCTAAGCCTCTCTCCCCACGTGTGCCTTCCTATGGGCAGGGTGCAGTGTGTCCCTCCCACAGGGGCCAGTCTAGGAGGCAATGTGGAGGAGGGAACACAGAGGCTGGGTGCCGAGGTTAAGAAGATGCAGAAGAAGACTGCGTCTGTCCATTGGAAAACAGACCTGGGCTACTCCAGGAGAATCCTCAGTAGGCCTTTGAGTTGTGTACCTGAGAAACATGTTTCCTGGTTTTGATGAGAAGAAAAGAACTCAGGAAACAAACGTTTTCCTGTCGTCTTAGTGGTCTTACCCATCCTTCGACACAGAGGCAAGACAGAGTAACATGAGAAAAAGTGGCATTCCCTCTGCAAATGTTGAAAAAAGGAACAAAAACAGGATTTGGGGCCTAACTGCTGCCCACCTTACAGGAGTTACCTTACACAAAGTAAAAATGAACTCTGACTGAGCCATCCCCTATCCGATTTAAGTACGTTTGTCTTCCCAAAGCTAACATTTTCTCAGCTGAAATTGAGGGGATTCATTATTTTAAAAAAAGAAGAAGAAGAAAAGACAAGGAGAAACTGAACAGGGCTTCTAGAGTGATGCACATAAGCTGTTTGCCATATTGAATCAACACCTGGGGCATTGATTTGAAAGCCAAACGCAGGCTGTTCATCTGGATTGCCAAGTGTAACAGAAGCAACTGTCTAGCCCAGGCCATCAGAAAGAATGCGCCTCGTCAGGGCGCCATCTGAAGCTGCCTTCGAGGACCACAGATAACCCGAAAAGATGTACAGAGGTTGCTCTGAAACCTAATTCCAACTTAGGAGCCTAGCTTTCTCTCTTTCCCATAAACTACCTATGATTTCTAATTAGAAAGGCTTCTTGAAAGCAAGCTGACCTGATTCCTTTTGCTCACTTAAAAACGTGTCCCAGGGCGCCTGGGTGGCTCAGTTGGTTAAGCGACTGCCTTCGGCTGGGGTCATGATCCTGGAGTCCCTGGATCGAGTCCTGCATCGGGCTCCCTGCTCGGCGGGGAGTCTGCTTCTCCCTCTGACCCTCCCCCCTCTCATGTGCTCTCTCTCATTCTCTCTCTCAAATAAATAAATAAAATCTTAAAAAAAAACAAATAAAAACGTGTCCCAGGTTTGGTGTAGATGTTTGGCTTTGCTTACTCAATAAGCACTGTTGTTGCTTAGTCCTCTAAGCTTGCTGGGCCTGCCTTTCCCGACATTCCAAGCAGTAATAGTCTCTTTGACCCAGTAATTAAAGAAATCCTGTACCTTTCCACTCTGGCTAGCTGCCCTCTTTCTTCTCCCCCATTGTTCTTTTAGTAACACCACCAGCAGATGGTTAGAGATTTTTCACCCTTTCAAAAGCTTTATATTTTTCCCATCTCATCAAGCATATCTCAGCCAAATGTAATTAGCTTAAGGTTTTTGAGCCCCCAGGGGAGATCAGTAAAAAAAAAAAAAAAAAAAAAAAAACCCTGAGCAATTTCAATAAAGAGCTTTAAAAGAGGATCCTGGAAGGCCACACCAAACCACAGGAGAGCTGCTATTATTTAGAAGCGTAGATCTCTCTCTTCCTCCCCTTCCCCCCTTTTGGCATTTTAAAGTCTCAGAATATTCATGAGGCCTCCAGGGCTTTGGAGCTTTCTTTTGGACCATTATTGGGTAGGTGGGATATTTAAGCTCTCTTCAGCAAGGTCAGTGTTTGGTTCTCTTTAATTGATTTCAATCAAGGAGTGTTTTTTGGGTAGCCCTGAGTTACTCCCAAATGGCAAACAGTTTATTTGCTAAATCTCTTAGCCTTTTCATTCATTTTTTTTTTTTTAATCCTCTGGTTGTTGGAAAGGAGCTGGTAAGCCTTCTTTGTCGTTCCAAGCATTTGATATGAAGGCTAAATTAATTAACCGCAATACAGATTTGCGCCCTGCCTCTGAGTGGTGAAGAATCCCCTTTCTTTCTGAATAGCCACATGTATGTACTACAGAGCTGATCCCGCAGCCCCACACTTAGGAGAAAGCAAGTTTTTCAGACCAAATTAAACTTTTTATTGAAATGGAGTGAAGTAGCGCTTAAGTATGTGAAGCATAGATTTTTCGTGGGATGTTAGGAGAGGGGCATGGGCTCACCCTTGAATTGTGTGATGTATATTTTCCCCAAGCACCAAGTGGGAGGCTCCAAGCCTCAGGTGTTGCGTAGTAGGATGATTAAGTGTGTTCTCATGTCAGTTTCTCATTACTAAGATTTGGGTAAAAGGGGAATGATTCTTTGTAAATCCACTACCAGCTTTTTCAGATAAAGGGCATCAATGCCAACACTTGATTAAAATGACTTTTTTTTTCCTTTTTGGTCTCAAGTGAGCTAATCAGTTTCTTTCTGAATAGTGATGCACAGGTATGGATAGGTGCCTATGATGAAAATGGTTATATATATGAGACACTTTAGAGGACGTTAGAAGCACAATTTAGGGGAAAATTCCTTTTTTTTTTTTTTTTTTTTTTTTTTTTAAAGATTTTATTTATTTATTTGAGAGAGAGAATGAGAGAGACAGAGAGCACATGAGAGGGGGGAGGGTCAGAGGCAGAAGCAAGCTCCCTGCCGAGCAGGGAGCCCGATGCGGGACTCGATCCTGGGACTCCAGGATCATGACCTGAGCTGAAGGCAGTCGCTTAACCAACTGAGCCACCCAGGCGCCCTAGGGGAAAATTCCTTTTAAAGAAGTGTGCTCTGAGCAGTGTTCCAGCCAAGGCATAGGCTTGCAAAGCAGTCCCCAAACACTTAAAAATTAAACTTGTTATGTCCCAAATACAAAGTAATGTTGGAGGTACAAATTGACTTACAAAAAGATATAAGCAGGGTGGAAGTTTTCTGTAGGTAGGACAAATGAAATCTTGGTCTTTTGTAGATGCTTTTCATAAATGTTAGTTTTGCACAGAAGAATGAAAAATTAATTTCAGTAAAACTGCACTATCATTGCTTAGAATACAGCAGGCCCAAAGAAACTAGACTATCTCTGGCAGGGGGACAATTCTGGATCACGAAACTAGTTGTATCGGTGCAGAATGAGTAAGACAAAAAGAAAAGGCAAAGAAATTGCACAAGACCTTCACTTAATAACAAGAGAGAGGCACAAGGACTCATAGCAAACTTGATGTCCAGAAAATGTGCAGAAATGATCTACAGAGCTCCTTCTACAGCCGTTTTGCCATTAGCCAATGTGCCGTGGGCAGGATATCTCTGGTTCATTCCATTTTCCAAATAACTGATGCTTAACCAGAAAACTTTTGGGGCCAGTTATCACTATTTCCGAAATTCCCAAAATGATGACATCCATTTGCCTCCGTTTTGAAGTTATAGAAACAGGGTCATACATGTAGCTGGTGGAAGCAGACCTGACATCTGTTGTCCAAATTGTGGCCCAGTATTTTTGTCTACCTTACCCTTCCTCTTATGAGCTGTTCTAAGGGCTTGTTCTTCACAGACTAGGATACTCTAGGAGATGTCTACAGCATTTCAACTTAGCTCCTTTCTGAAATGGTAAAATCACCCTACTGTAAATCTTGAGTTTGGAATGAATCCTAAAGGTCACCCAGTCTAGCTTCCCACTGTGATGCACAAAAGCATTATTCCTTCCAAGCAGATGCTGTGGCCTCTGCTACAGAACATACATGATGGGGAACTCACTACCTTGCATAGCAGTTCCTTCATTCACAGGTGATTCTGAGTGTTGAAAAATGAACTTGACTTCACTACAGCTCATGCTTATTCATGCCAGTTCTTCCTTGCATAGGGAACTGAAATGAGCCTGGCACATATAGCAAGAGCCCATCGAGTATCTGAAGGTCGTTTGCAGAGCCACCTTTGGTGTCTTCTCGTTAGTCCCTTAATTAATTCTTTACTTAGTCCAAACACCCCTCATATCACAAGTTTTTCTCTTTTTTTTTTTTAAGATTTTATTTATTTGTCAGAGAGAGAGAGAGCACAAGCAGGGGGAGCGGCAGGCAGAGGGAGAAGCAGGCTCCCTGCTGAGCAAGGAGCCCAATGCGGGGCTCGATCCCAGGACCCTGGGATCATGACCTGATCCAAAGTCAGATGCTTAACTGACTGAGCCACCCAGGCTTCCCCATATCACAAGGTTTTCAAACCCTTCCTCATGTTGGCTGCATACCTCTAAGCAAGTTAAATTTGCCAACTTTTCTCTCAGAACATGGATACAGAATTGCATACAATGATCCAGACCTTCATTTGTCAAATTAAAGGCTAAAAGGAATTGCTTCAAGTCCTGGCAAGTCTGTATCTGCACATCTCCCTGTGTAAGATGATAAAGGATCTGAGGGGATACCAGCAGCCAGTGTGGTGGAAAAGCTTGCAGACTAGCCAAGCTTGCAGGCAGGCTCTTCTCTAATGATCCCCGAACCAGCGATTTACCCTGGCCTTGGTTTCCCTGTCTGTAAACGGGGATAATGGTAGAGGATTTTTATAAGGATCATATGACTTAATATGTGTAAAGTTCTAGCAATAGTGCCAGGCACATAGTAAGCTCTTCATCGATACTAATTATTGTTACTGTTCTAAACAGAAGCCCCTACTCCAAACTAAAGAAAATCCTCACATTCCTATGATGAACAGAGAGGAACACTGGATCAAATATTACCTCTGCCCTATAATTACTGGGCCAGTCTACTGCCTCTGTTTCTACAAGCATGATGTGGGACCACAAGGGCGCCCTGAGAGACATCTAGCCACTTTCATCCTCTGAATGTGCCAGGGCTAACAGTCCAGTAATTTCCCCTTAGCTGCCAATGTCTTTGATAGTAAGAGACCATAGTAAGAGACCTCATTAAAGGGATGCAGCTGGTCAAGAAAAATACCCTGAAGCCCTTGGCTTCTGGCAGATGAGCTGTGTCATGAGAGTACATCTGTCACAGCTGGTTCTGTCCCCGTGCAGAAATGATAGGGCCAATGCAAACAGTTCCCGACCCTGGCCAGAATGGGCCTGCAGACTTAAGGAATAAAACATTTATGGAGGTGGATCTGTGCATTCCCACCAACATTATTTTTAGGCACTTCGGCACAAAGCGTAAATGCCACAGCATACATAACCTGACTGTCACCATCACGGTTGACATTTGTATAAAAATGGCCAACCATTTAAAGTTGAAGGATATATCATTAATGCCATTCCCTTACTCATGTTTCTTATGATGGGGTTTTATATTGACTGGAACTTCTTTCAACTATTGCTACTGGATCAAAGCGTATTACAAAGCAGACAGAAACAACACTCCCCACCTTGCTCTGTTTCATTTCCTCCAGGCCCATCCTATCAAGAAACTCAAAATCCCCAAAGGAGCCACACTCTCAAGGAGAAGTAGATTGAGGACAAACAGAAATTTGAATTCTGGCAAATCAGTAACTGTAAGGAATTACTGTGGGAGACAGTGGTAGCTCTCTTTAATCCTTCTAGGTCATTCCTGGTGGGTTCGATCTCAGACTATGATGGCCAGAGGTCCAATTTTTCTCTCTACTGTACTTGATTTTAAATGCCAGGGTTGAGGTTCTTGCTTTATATAAGCTACATCATCATTGGTGTCTTAATTATTCTTAGGATTATTAATGATTATGAAAACCTCACCTTAGAAAATGCAGAGAGAGAGAGAACCAGATGGACTTGTGATGTGAATCCTGGTGCATTTGGGTCACCCAGGAAGCACCACACAGCCTAACTGCTGAGAGATGACCTTCAAAGGCCCTTCTCTGCAGGGCTCCCACAGGACCAGCATCTTGTGACATTGTGTGCTGGTTACAGAATCCCACAGGCACCCACCTCTTATCTCAGCACACACCAGTGATCACAACCACAAAGACCAGGGGACAGAATATAAAAGAATACCGCTTTGTCTTCTTGCCATTTTATCTTATTTTCCCTCTAGAATTCATATTTTGTACCAACCATATTGTAACAATAAAAGCAGTTCTAGAGAATGGGAAAAAAATAGCACCATGATTTTCAGCCTTATTATATCAAACTGCTTTGGGCTTTACTCTCTTTAAAGTGTGTTCATGTATTCAGCTACAAGGAGGTTTCTGAAAGTCCTCATGGGCAGTTCATTTCCTTATCTCCCATGTGTGCTGCTCCTGGGTCATGGTCCTTGGGGTTTTTAAGAACTTAGGGTATGAGAACGATGTTGGGAGACTTAGCATCTCCTCCATCCCCTGTGGGGGATAGACTGGAAGCCCCTGGCAATCACTTTCCCCCAGTTGCATTTTGGGCCCTGTGAATCCAGATTCCTCATGAATGGGATTCTGGCAAATCAGTAACTGGAATAAAAGCAGCCTGATGAGGGAACACAGACTTGGGAAACCCAGAGACAGGGACTGTACCATCTCCACACACAATTTTATATTGGTCTCATCAAAACAAAAACCTTTCTCCTCAAATGTCATTCTCTTTTCAAAATGAAGCCAGTCCTTTTCAGATGGCATAAGTGCAACTCAGACATTCCACAGGCATGAGGAAAAGCTTCCCCAAACAAACTAGACCCATTAAGCTTGAGATTTTGAGTATCTTACCCTAAGTGGGAAACAGGATGGTTTGGGTCACTGGTGTCAGGACTTTGTTGGTGGGGCAGAAGTGTTTGGTGTCATTGGAAGCACTGTGAACTAGGAATCTGATGAAATGTGTCCTCATCCAGATTCTGGCAGTCTGGTCCCTACTGAACAATGGGGTATGAGACCAAATACCACGGATGGAACTCTTGCTTGCGGAAGGTCTGTCAATGTTGATCGACAGGTTGAGATAGCACCAGCTGTGTATGGTCAGAATTCGTGAGGCCAAAACAATAACCTGCCCTAGAATGAGCCAGTTAACCTTTGCCTGAAACTGGTTTCTGTCTGATGTCTCTGAAGTAGACAAAAAGTCTGAATCATCCAAACTTTGAACCTTAGTTGAAATACCAGCAGATTCTAGTGGTTCCAAGTGGTGCAAATTCTTCTAAGGTACGGAGTGTGAGTCTAGGTCTTCCTAGGAGCCGATGCTAAGATGGGATTTATTTGGGAAATACAAGGTATTTCTTTTCTTTTTTTTTTAAGATTTTATTTATTTGAGAGAGAGAGAGAGCACAAGCGGGGTGAGGGGCAGAGGGAAAAGCAGACTCCCTGCTGAGCAAGGAGCCCAACAGGGGGCTCAATCCTGGGACTCCAGGATCATGAGCTGAGCTGAAGGCAGATACTTAACTGACTGAGCCACCCAAGAACCCCTGCTATTTCTTAAGGGAAATGCTTATGTGAGAGAAAAAGAGGAGGGGGCTGGTGAAGGCTGGGACAGCCATCAGGCCACACTGGAAGGAAACGTGCAAGGGACAGGGAAAGCAAGACCAGGGCTTTGCAGAGAATTTCTCCACTGAGGCCAAGCTCACCCTGCAGGATGTGAAGGACCAAAGGTCAGAAGATTTCTGTAGCAGCACCTCAATACGTGTACCCCCTTTTTTCCTCCCCTTCCTCATGCACCATGTAGAATGTGGAGAACTTGTGTTCCCTGTTCTCTGACCCACATTTCCCAAAGCAGTTCTTGGTTTTGATGAGTTAAGTTCTCCTCTGCATGTTCTCTTATCTTCTCTAAAATGGTGCTGTTGTGTATGAAGCACAGAATGGTTTTGAGAACACCAGTCTGGTTCACTGCCTCTAAGGTATGTATCTATCTATATTCTGATGAGCAGCAAGTATTTTGATGCCAATGATCCCTCTCCTTTTTGGGACCAGAACAACAGAATGACTGGCTCTCTATATCATCATTGTTATGGTACCTCATTCTGGAACATGCTCTTAGCAGCCAGGTAAACTTTGATCATGAAAGGTCTGGAGAACATATTCCTATTTTTAGGTCACCAGGAATCATGCTTAGAGTGTGAGAGACAAATAGCATGGCGCCTTATGGAAATACTCTTGGGAGTGAAATATGCCAGATAATTTGTGTCACCTACATGCTTTATTGGCTTTGCACTTTTGGAATATGTCACAGATGCCTCATTGTGTCAAAAGTGTGATAATAGCCAGAGAATATGAAATGATAAGGGAGTATAAAGACTTCACTGCCATATCATAGCTAATACATTTTCATTTGAATTCGGTTATATGTATATGGACTTTTTTTTTTAATGCTCAACCACATTTCTAATGTAATTTAAATTTTGGCATTATGGGTTTCCCCCTGAATTATCAAGTTGAATTAAATGGAGAACAATAATGTCATTAATGGTTCTCACGTGGATAATAATGTATTAAAACTCATCTCTGATCATTCCTTTGCTCAGAAGTCTATACTCTTGGCTATTATTTGCTTAAACTCATGTTGTCCTAAGAAACACAAATTTTACAATGAACATTAAACTGAGCTTGCTGGCTTCCATGTTCTACCCACCTCTGGTGATAATAGATGTCAGTAATCTTAGACCACTGGTAGATTGTATGCTTACTGGGTGATATGTTTGAAAAAATAATGTCCTAAATATTGTAATATTAAACTGATGCCAGGGGCTTCAATCTCACAGTTTCAGTCTGTTCTGTTTTTTTTTTTTTTTAAGATTTTATTTATTTATTTGAGAGAGAGAGCATGAGAGAGAGAGAGCATGAGCGGGGGGAGGGATAGAGGGAGAAGCACTCCCCGCTGAGCAGGGAGCCCAACACGGAACTCAACCCTAGAGCCCTAGGATCATGACCTGAGCCCAAGGCAGACGCTTAACCGACTGAGCCACCCAGTCTGGTTTAAAACCAAACAGGTTCAAGACTGCAGGATGAACATACATGTTCATTCCCATCCCTCCAAAACACCCTGTTGGGATAACCGTATAAACCCCAACAGTGAAGAAATCAGGAGATGGAGAATGGATTCCAACAAATTTACAAACATTGGAAAGCAAAAGGAAATACACTGGAGATGACATAGAGTCTAGAATAGCCTGTAAGAGGAAGTACCATGGTGTAGGAAGTAGACCTTCCATTATAGAAGCTCAAAGTGATTCAGGATCGGTAGTCAGCAGTAGAGTGACCAGACAACTTATTTTCTAAACTAGGACACTTCTGAAGTAAAAGGTGACATTAGGGCATATGGTCAGTAGGTGAGATAGAATTCAAGGCAAAGAAGAAGGGCCGGGGGCACATGGGTGGCTCAGTCGTTAAGTGTCTGCCTTCGGCTCAGGTCGTGATCCCAGGGTCCTGGGATCGAGTCCTGCATTGAGCTCCCTGCTCGGCGGGAACCCTGCTTCTCCCTCTCCCCCTACTTGTGTTCCCTCTCTCACTGTGTCTCTCTCTGTCAAATAAATAAATAAAATCTTTAAAAAAAAAAGAAGAAGAAGAAGGGCTGGATATAGGTGGTTAACTAAAGTTCTCTTTGGAACAACTAAAGCAGTTGGCCTCCTCACCATGGTACCCAAGAGAGCAGGGAGCTCAATTCTAAAGAAATCAAGCACATGAAATGAGGAGAATTAGGGTTGTTTGTATGGATGCTACCATCCCAGATTAATATCCCCTCATTCTAGCATTTGGGGGCCTGACATCTGTCTCCTTGTCACTCTACCCTAAGGTAAAACCTGTCCATCAACACATACCACTCAGTTACATAAGCCTCCCACCCTATCAGAATTCTTCCTTATGGGAGTGGTGGGCAGAGAGAGACAGTGCCCGTATCAGAGGCACCATTTACATACCTCGTATGAATATTCCCAGTGTTTCATGTTTTGTCCCACTTCACTGTCCTCTGGATTCTCTGGCAATGTGCCTTTTCTACCTAATGACTGAGCACCCTGCTCTTAGCTAACATCAAAATCTGTAGTCTGTTCTCGCTAGTCCAATCCAGGCTTGGTGATTCTCTGATGACACCACCCCTTGACCTCAACCGGGCCTTCAGTGTGACTGTGACTCCTAGTCTTTTCCCATTCCTGGGGTTTACTTTGCCCTTTTCCAGTGCAGGCTCAAGGCTCCACATTTCACAACTCTGGGGGACACAACAGACATCAATACCCCTTGCAAATGTGCCATAAATAGCCTGCTCAGCTTCACGTGGTGATCTTGCTCAGGGTCAGGTCACACTAAGGTGACTGCCCAGGTAAACTCACCAGTCAGCATCATCAGCTACATTCTGGATACCCTAGCCATAGGACATGTGGGGACTTCTGGTTATGACAAGGCATTAAGAGATTCTGGGGAGCTAAACGTAATCTCACAAAGATACCATCTTTTCTCAGCCTAAGCAGAAAAGTGAAGGGGGAGATCCTCCTAGGGCATAGTTCTAAATCCCAAATATGAAGTAGAGTAAAAGGGGCACCTGTGTGGTGCAGTTGGTTAAGCAGCCGACTCTTGGATTGGGCTCAGGTCATGATATCAGGGTCCTGAGATTGAGCCCCGCATCAGGCTCTGCACTCAGCACGGAGCCTGCTTCACATTCTCTCTACTTCTCTCTCTGCCCCTCCCAATCATGCTCTCTCTCTGTCTTTCAAATAAATAAATAAAATTTTAAGAGTGGAGCAAAAGCCCCACCTCAAAATTTGGCTTTCCTTTAAACCTACCTATATGCCTCCTCTCTCTAGGTCTTTGGCCTTTATCCCATATTTTTTTTCTTTTTAAGATTTTACTTATTTATTTGAGAGAGAGAGAGAGAGAGAGAGTGTGCATGAGTGGGGGGGAGGGGCAGAAGGAGAAGCAGACTTCCCCACTAAGCAGGGAGCCCCATATGGGGCTCAATCCCGGGACTCCAGGATCATGACCTGAGCAAAGGCAGTCACTTAACCGACTGAGCCACCCAGGCACCCCATTTATCCCATATTTAAAAGAAAGTGCCATAAGGGCTAGACTTTACTTATCCTTTCTGACCAGTACTTCCTCTCAACTTTAACTGTAAATGAGAATTACCTGGAGAGCTTTCAAAAAGCCCAAGATCATACTGACAACCATATTCAATGCTGTTAAGACGGCAGCCAGGCATCAGTATTTCTTTAAAGCTCCATAGGTGATTCCAAAGTGTACCCAAAGTTGAGAAACACTGCTCTATATTCTCCCTACTTCCTGAGGTGACACCGGCCTTCCCACTAAAATGGCCATTGGCTGCTAGAAAATGTGATATGTAGGGGAGAGGAATAAAGTATAATTAAAATATTTTCAATATTATTATTTATTATAGCCTTTATCATAAAAATGTTATTTTTAAGTTCTAACATTTAGAATAGTCATCTTGGTTTATTATGGTTGTAGACAGAATATAAATGTTATTCTTGACCATGTAAGAGCAAATTTGTGGAAAACTAGAAGGAAAGGTTAGAGAACTTGTACACTTTGGGTGCTTTAATTAAAGATGCAAAAATAACCCATAGAAAAGCAAGAAAATTGTTTTAGCTATCAAAATCTAGGAAGAGAGAGCGTGGCATAAGTAATATATCACCACTGGTCATTGCAAGAGTCAGTAGCTATTGTCTAAGAAAAATAAATAAAAATGGAAGCTTAATTCCATGTTATTTAAAGGTAAGAAGGTAACCACCCAGAGAACTAAAACAAATTGTAATGGCTGTCTCTTAGAAGTGGGTCTGGAATAGAGAAGAGTTCCATATTTCTGAAGTTTTACTTTGTACATACATATAAAAAAAATTACGGATTAAAAAATAATCAAATTAGGATTCTGTACTGTGGTGCATATCAAGGGATGATTTGGGAGCCTGTCCCCAGTCGAGGCCATTGTGTTGAAGGTAACTGCAGGCCCCCACTGACATCCAGAATGCTAGAGCCTGAGCTTTTGCTCACAACAGTGTTACATGCCTAGTTGGTGATGCTGATTCTCCATGGCCAAGTCCTTCAGTTTTAGTTAGCAAATTGCCCACCTCAGTGTTGCTACATAATAGTTCTTTAAATTTTGTGTACTCCCAGGAGAGTATAGAGAAAGTAACATCCGCAGAGTAGCCTTCCAGTTTACCACCTTGCAGGTTCTTCTGAGCATAACTTTAAGTAATGGCATTCTAATTAGTGTGAGGTTTTAGTAGATACTTTTGGTCTATGTGTCACATGCCTTCAATGTTTTGAGAACTATCTGTTGAGATAGACCATAGGTAAATGGAGCACTGAATTGAATAATGGTATAATAATAATATCTCATCCTGGTTGTACCTGCCCCTGCCAACAGCTGGTTCTGCATCCTCAACTACGTCACTTAACTTCTGGAGGATCTGCAAAATGAGGGGATCCCCTAACTCAAGTTCTAAAGCCCCTTCCAGCCTTAACACTTTGCACATCAAGGCTTTCTTCTAGAATGAGAAGTGTCAATGTTTGTCTCTGGGTTTTCTTAAAATTTTCTCTACCACCTCTGTTGAGCTCTTAAATATGGGCCTGCCTGTTACACAGGTCAGCAACAAGCCTGGTCTTCAGATAAATGGGATTTAAAATTCCAGCTCTATTACTTTTTGGCTGGCTGACTATAAGCAGATTTTCTGACTTTTTCAAGTCCCAGTTCCTCATCTATAAAATGGAGGTCAGATGTTTACTACTATTAGAAGCATTTGATGTATATACCTTCTAGTCTGAAAAGATTCTCAGTAAATGACACCTTGTTATGCTGAGGAAGAAGATGGCATTAGCAGCCTAATGCATACTCCCTGGATGGGAAGACAGGTTGTCGTAAAGCCATAAGGAGAAGTCCTGTGTGAGTTTGCAGATAACTAGGTCAGATTTTCCCATTTCCCTCATTTGCAAAGTAACAAGCCTTCTGTTTGCACACAAGAGTCTGTATGCTAGGGGGAAACCCTGATCACCATCTGGGTTCAGCAGAAGCCAACAATAATAACAGAATAGCAGATTAAATATCCCTGGACTATGTCCCTTTTCCATCCCTAGCCATTTTCCCTAGCCTAAACATCTGCCATAGTGTTCAATACACTTGACCCTTTGGCCAAGCAAGCACCCTGCCCTCTCCTCCCAGCATAACATGGTCACCATTTGGAGTTTCTTGACTGGTGCACCTGTGTGTGTTAGGGTTAAAGAACTCTGTAATCCATTAAAGCTAGTCCTGTATCTTTCAGCCTCAGCCTATAGAAAGGTGAGGGAGAGGGCGCCTGGGTGGCTCAGTCGTTAAGCGTCTGCCTTCGGCTCAGGTCATGATCCCAGGGTCCTGGGATCGAGCCCCACATCGGGCTCCCTGCTCAGCGGGAAGACTGCTTTTCCCTCTCCCATTCCCCCTGCTTGTGTTCCCTCTCTCGCTGTGTCTCTCTCTGTCAAATAAATAAATAAAATCTTTAAAAATAAAAATAAATAAAAAATTAAATAAAAGGGGCACCTGGGTGTCTCAGTCGTTAAGCATCTGCCTTCGGCTCAGGTCATGATCCCAGGGTCCTGGGATCGAGCCCTGCATCGGGCTCCCTGCTCGGCGGGAAGCCTGCTTCTCCCTCTCCCACTCCCCCTGCTTGTGTTCCTGCTCTCGCTCTCTCTCTGTCAAATAAATAAATAAAAATCTTTAAAAAAAAAAAAAAGGTGAGGGAGAGGCAGAAGAGGCAGAAAAGAAGGACTGTATCCCAATGGCAGTGATGTCTTTGCTGCTAGGCATCACACTTGACCCTTTCCTGCTTTTTAGTATGGCAGCATTATTTCTTCAGTCTTACAAAGGGGACTGGCTTTTTGGTCATTGTTTTGTTGTTTCTTACTTTATATCTCTATGTTGTTGGGTCTTGAAGACTAAGAAGGAAGAACTGGTCTGTATGTTTAGAAATCTGGCCCTTTGTTTCTATTCAACCATTTTGTCACAGAGTTCCTTACTGATGATTTAACCATTAAAATTAAGCAGCCAATTTAGATGCAATGGAAATACCACATGTTAAGTATACATCAAGTGGAAACACTACAACACTCTCCCTTGAAATAAAATTCTGAGTTTAATATCAATGGTGGATTTTCCTATTTTTGACATCCCTGTAAAAAGTAAAACAGTGGTGACCTGGGTTGTTGGAGGGGACTCCACATCCAGTTGCTTATTACTGAACTGACTCAGTATTAACCTATGTTATAGCTCTGTTCATCCACTTTCAGGAAAAAAAAAAAAAAGGCTGTATGTTGAATGAGTTCATTTGGAGAATTTTTCTGGATGGAAAATAAACTTTGAGTGTTTGTTTTTCCATACAAATTTTATAATTAGTTTGTCTTTTTCTTTTTTTTTTTTTTAAGATTTTATTTATTCATTTATTTGAGAGAGTGAGAGAGAGAGAGAGAGCACATGAGAGGGGGGAGGGTCAGAGGGAGAAGCAGACTCCCTGCTGAGCAGCGAGCCCGATGCGGGACTCGATCCCGGGACTCCAGGATCATGACCTGAGCCGAAGGCAGTCGCTTAACCAACTGAGCCACCCAGGCGCCCAGTTTGTCTTTTTCTCCAGTGGGTACTTTTATTAGAAGTAAGCTAAATTTTTGCCACCGTACAATGCATCTTTGTCACCAAAGTTGCCTGTCTTATGAATCTTCCATAACATTTAAAATTTTTATTTACATGCACTTTTAGTTTTCTTTTTATTTCTTTTTAATTATATTTCACTGTTATTATTCCTGTTATATAGTTAGTCTTTCTTTTAATTTAGTCACACTATTACATTTGAGGGCAAATTGCATTTGGTTATTTGGTTATACTGTTGCATTTTTGGTTACACAGTGCTATTTTTTTTTTCTTGAAAGAATTGTATCTTTTGTCGATATTTCTAACAGACTATTCTTTTTTTCTTACTAATTTATATGAGTCCTTTATATATTATGACTCTTGTTTTTTCATCTTAAGTTTAGCAGAGGCAGAAAACTTAGAGATTATTCTATTTTACCATTTGTTATACAAATTAAGAAAGTGAGGTCAGATGACTTCCATTGTCATATAGAGAGTTTGTGAACAATCGGGACTGAAAAATAGGTCTCTTGGATCCTTATTTAGAAGTTTTCTTCTTAACCAATAGCATCCTTGACTCCATCTTCCTCCTTTTCCTCTTAAGTTGAGCACTATTAGCTTAGTTGATTTGACTCAAAGTAACAATAATAAGTTGGTTCCCCACCTCAATAAATTAATCACCAATAGCTGCTGACTCCTAAATCGTACCTTAATTCCTGGTATTTCCCCTGAACTCAGGAATCCTCTAATAAACCTTTCTACTTGGATTTGTCATTGACAACTCCAACTTAACCTTTCCAAAACTAAGCTTTTAATATCTGCTCCCCATCTGCAATTCTTATAGTTTTTCTCATCTGAGCAAGTGGCACTTATTCCTGGTGGTCAAATCCAAAATTTTGGTTATCTTTGACTCTTCTCTTTATCCCAAAACCCTGGCCCAATTGATCACCAAATCCTATGTTTTCAAAATATACCCAGATATGGTCACATCGCTCATCTCCTCCACCTCCTCCCCAGTCAAATCTACCTCTGCATCAATTACCCATAACCTACTTGGTTACCTGTCTTCATCTTTAGCTCCTTACAGTTTATTGTCTTACCACAGGTGAAGTGATACTTTTATGAAATAAGAGCATAATTTCCCACTTCTCCTCAAAATCCCCCAATGACTTCCAATATGACCTAGCATCCATATAGTGACTCACATAATCTTGACCCACTGTACCCCCAGCCTTCCCTGTGTTTTTTTCTCTGCTGCCAGTTTCTCTTTATTCATTTATGTCTCTGTTTTTCTTCAAAGGTTTTAAGTATACTCTTGCCTCAGGGCCTTTGCACTTACTGCTCCTTTATCTGAAATGTTCACTCCCCACGCACATTCAAATATAACACCATGACTACAAGGACGTTTTCTGCTTTGTAACTGCTAAATCTTCAGCACCTAGAAAAGTGTCTGACATACTAGACTGGTCACAATTCATATTATTGAATGATTGAATGAACTATACTCACTAGCAATCATTTTTGGGTAGTGTTATAAAGAATATACTGTGGCATCCTGTGGTCTTTGCAGAGCAAAGAATAAACTGCTTAAGAACTGAATCCTTGCATTAGAATAAAATTCACTCTTTGCTCCTTTCAATCTCTCCAACAGCATCTCTTTCCTTTACCTCCCTCCCTCACTACTCTCCAGCCACACTGGCTTCCTTTCTGCTCCTTGAACAGGCCAAGTGTATCTGAGTCTTTGAGCCATTTTTCTGGATGTGCCTTCTTCAGGGAAACACCTGTTCCTGCATCTTTGCATGGCTGATTTTTCACTTAGGTCTCATTTTGAAACTCCTCTCTTGGTGAGACCTTCCCCCATCACTCAAACTAAATGACTCCCTTTCACTGTGTATCACACCACACTCTTATTTTCCTCAAACACATATCCAGAGAGCAAAGAGCTTACCTGTTATTTCCGCCATTCTGTTGCCAGAGGTTCACATTATATTAATGACACAAAGAGGACACTCACAAAATATTTGGAGGATGAATAAATGTCCTTAGTCTAGCTGCTCAAGATCATATGACCTGTGCCTCCAAGACAGCACAAGCCACATGTGCTGAAATTATATATCCATGAATCTGTCTCCCACAAAGACCGTGAGGCAGTACTCTGGGGGGCAGGTACAATGTCTAATTCATAGTCACTTCCCTGCCATTTCCCACAGTTCCTGGTACCTAGTGGTACCCTGTAGATGTTTGCCAAACTAACAAAAAGTATCATAAAGGCCATTCAGCCTCTTCACCAAGTTCATTTCACTGGAGAATATGAATATTCACTTGAGAAGAGAGAATATGAATTACAAACAGTAAAATACTAAAAAGTGAACATTACTAGGTGGCCAAGGGAAGCCATATAAGGAAGGGTACACAAAAGAGTTAAGACATCAAAAATTAAGTGACTGGAATTAGCTCTTAGAGGGAGAAGAAATATAACAGTGAGATCATCAATTCAGGTACTCATTTCAGAGCAAAGCCAAGTTTCTGGTGCTATAAATTTGCATGGTCTTTTTTTTTTTTTTCCTAGGCTAAAAAATAATGTTATTGATGTGCTACATTTAATGGTTCCTGTGGATAAACCATCTTTTTTGATTACCCAAGCACACTTCTTACAGTAGCTGTTCTAAAGTTTCTCTATCCTACCCCTCCCCTTCCTCCCCTTCCTCCTCTCGCTCTTCCTCCTCCTCCCTTTCTTCTTCTTCTTGTCCTTCTTCTCCTTCTCCTTCTTTGTCTCCAAACCCTTTCTCCTCGTAGATGGTCCTATCTCCCACTTCACTGAGAAAAATAAAGGAGAAATCCCTTAACCTTCTATCTTCTCCATCAAAACTATCTTTGATCCAGACACACACACCCCATTCTCTTCTATCTTGACATGATAGCTACTTTTCTCCTTTCCAAAAATTAACCTTAATATTGTGTCTGAACCCCTTTTTCCTTTTTATCAAACAACTCTTTGTCTTTGTCTCCTCAATTATTTCCAATTTCCCAGCATCGTGCATATATTTCTTTCTACTTGTTCCTCCCCTTTGGCCTTCAACCATATACAGGTCTTCCCTGTCTTGGAAAACCAATGGTTGCTACTGTTGCCCCTCCCTCACGAGGTTGCTATATTTTCCTCCATGGCTAAGTCTTATACGCATGACATCTCCATGACTATCTCTCTTCTTTCACAGGATAGTCCCTCTGTTATCACAGAGTTCTACTCATGCTTCAGGTCTCAGCTCTGGTAACATTGGACTACAAATGTGGATACCAAACATGGCTTTCTACATTTCACATTCAGTGACCTCCTCCCAGTGTTGACTCTGCCCGGCTGATATGCAACATTCATCCCATGACTTGCCTTTGACTTCCAAGCATGATGCATACACACCTACTTTTCCTCTAATTTAATCTCCAAATTATTCTATTTCTTCACTGTGGACAGCATCCTAAGAGCTCTATTCCTTTTTACTTAAAAAGTTTTTCTTGGAGACTTTGTCCACTTTTATGGCTTCAGTAAAACAATAAACCAGTTTCTAAGATTGCTGAGCACATTCCAAGGGCAAGGTAATGTTTGAGCTTCATTCATCAAATATTTGAATGATTCATAGAAATAGGACACTGGACTAGTTGGATAATCATTGAGTTAAACATAAATACGGTTTTTATAGAAATGTAAATAGAACAAAAAATTTTTATAATGCTGCAAAGAGAACCAAGATTGAAAAAAAAATTTTTAAAGAATAAGCTTGCTTAGAATAATAGGTTACAAAATAGTATGATACATATTTTATAAATTGTAGAGGGAAGAAAATGGGCATAGGGATGGTAACTAGTCACAGTTTCATCTGAGTAGCCATGCTGGTGGAAGTGATGTCTAGGCTGAGTAAAATTAGCTACCCTGAGTCGGGGTGGGCCAGTGTTGCAGGGGAAGGGAGCAGCATGTGCAAAGGACTGCGGGAGAAGACAAAATGGTGCACACCTCCATCTACTTACAGTCAGTGGGCATTTGTGTGTCTACTGACACACCATCAAGATGACTAACAATTATTTTTTGAATACCTTATTTCATGTGAAGCTTCAGATAGGATTTTAAGGAGATTTTAAGTAGAATTCCTGGCTGTCTACTGCCCATGGTCTAGTGCAGGAAAGGTCAAATGAGTGATCATAGAAAGTCCACTGTAAAAGGGAAGAGCAAGTCCTGGGCTGAGGTGGACAAGATGAGGAAGGTAAGCTGAGCCTTGAAACAACACTTGCACTCCATAAAACTGATCACTGTGACAGATAGACACAGTGCTGGCCGTCACACACATTGTAACTTTTTCTTATATGTCCCTTCGATAAGTTCCTCCTGTATTAATCTGAGTAGGCTGATTGCAGAAACAACCTCATAATCTCAATGACTTACCATGAGAAATTTCTTACTCACCTCACACTCCAAAGCTGTTCTGAGGAGGCAGAAGATTGCTCCACACAATCATTCAGAAACCCCGGATAATGCCTTCCTATACATCTTGTAACTCTACATTTCTTAGTGCCTTGGTATCCAAAATGTGATTTCTGGCCCAGCAGCATTACCATCACCTGGTAACTTCCTAAAAAGGCAAATCCTTGGGCCCTACCACAGACTGGCTTAATCGGAGGTTCTGACTCTAGGATCAAGAAATATGCTCTTCACAAGCTGTCCAGGTGGTTCTCAGGTTTGAGTACTACTGCCAAGTCCTGGTGGATGAGGGCAGGGGGTGTGGAGGATCACACAGGAGGGTATTCAGGTGCCAGTCCCAGAAGTAGCACATACAGCTTCAGCCCACAGTCCATTGGTTGCTACTGAGTCATGTGGCCCCGCCTACTATGTAAGAAGTTGGGACAGGATGTATGGTTCAGCTCTGTGCTCAGAAGAAGAGTACTCCCCTCCTTACTGTTCTTCTCACTTTTGGTTTCCCCTACCCCCACTGAAATTCATGCTGTCCCCCTAGTCAGACTAAACTTCCTAAAAGGAGAATCTGTTATGCCACCCCCTGACTAAAACCTCCACTGATCTCATAGCCTTCTGAATGACACTCCTTAGCTCTCCAAGGACTGGTTCCTATTGTCTCTCTGGCCACCTCCCTTGAACTCTAAACATCAGCCATCTTGAACTGCAGCAATAACAGCTAGCTGGTCCTTTCACTGGCCACACATCCTCTTCTCTGAGCCTCTGTGCCTCCAACTCTTCCCATGCTCCTATCCTCTTGGCCATTCCCATTCAAACTTTGGGCTCAGTTGTGATGTGACTTAGTAGAGAAACATCTCCCTGAAACCACTTCCTATCTCTCCCTCAAGATTGGGTAAGATGCCCTCTACTAACCCAGAATAATTCTTATCACTTGGGATTTCAATCACTTGAGTCTCTGGAGGACAGAGACTGTATTTACATAGTTGATTCCTCGTTTTCCATAAAGAGCCTGGCACATGGTAGATATTTAATGAATGTCTCCTAAGTAATTAATTCAAAGTGGCTTAATAGATGCTCAGTGGGTGCTTATAGACGAGAATGTTGATTGTACCATACTTTGGCCAGAATTTGTTATTAAGTCTAATATGCTCACTCTTTCTTAATTAAGTACTGCACCAAAACTATAGCCAAGAACTTTACCTCTGAATACAAGAGGGCTGCATACAAGTGGGACTGGAGTGAAGCAAACCTATCCGCATCACCAGAAAATGAAGTCAAAGCCCCACTCTGGTCATGGAGGCCCATCTTTTTTATATACATAAGTCTGCAAGTCTTCATTCCATGTGATTTTACATATGTAATTTACATAATAAATAGGAAAATAAAGAAGCCCAGTATTTGAGGTATAATCCAATTACATTGTTTAGAAAACAAAGAAAGTAAAGCTTTCTGGTGCTGGTAGGACACAGAGATCTCTCAGTAGCTTGATCGTTGGATGAATCAGTCCTCTCTATTCCTGTGAGTGCCTTGCCATGACTCATTCTGATGGACTGATTTTTAAGTGAAAATGATAAACTCAGAGGATGTGCTCTTAAAAATATATAGCAACACCCTTCACAAGGGTATGATGATAAGTAATATTAGCCTCCAAAAGTTAAGACAATTCCTCATGTGGGATGCCTGGGTGGCTCAGTCATTAAGCGTCTGCCTTCAGCTCAGGTCATGATCCCAGGGTCCTGGGATGGAGCCCCACATCGGGCTCCCTGCTCCATGGGAAACCTGCTTCTCCCTCTCCCACTCCCCCTGCTTGTGTTCCCTCTCTCGCTGTGTCTCTCTCTGTCAAATAAATAAAATCTTTTTTTAAAAAAAGACAATTCCTCATGTAAAGAACATGAGCAGCAGCAACTGTTGCCGCCCCAGGTCTTCTCCTCACCTGTGCTCTTGATGATCTCAAGATCCCTTTGTCTAGTGCTGCCCCAGGGTCTTCTCCTCACCTGTGCTCTTGATGATCTCATGATTCCTTTGTTTAGTGGACTTTGTCTTATCCGCTACTTCCCTCTCTCTCTCCCCAGGGACTGTCTCCTCAGTCTGTAATCAATCATGACCACTGCTCCCATTGCCAAAAACATGCCCAAATAACAGCTGTGCCGTTTGGGTTCTCTGTGAAATAGACAGGTAAACGGTTGGGGTGAAAAGATGTACTGTGGAAGAAGGTATTTGAAAGTCAGAGGAAGCAGAGTTGCCCAGGAGACACAGAGAGGTGACGTCACTGGGCCAAACCTGCAAAGCTCGTGAGTGGCAGAGCCAGGATTGAAATCCCGCAAATCTGGCCCCAGAATCCACGTGCATAACCACAGTCTGTACTGCCTAGGTCTTCTCCTTGCCCTGAAAGACCATGCATTTTATTATTACTCAAATCATAACTTTTCATAATTATTTATTATGGGCCAAACACTCCACTAAGTGCTCCATTATTATACACTATGTATTTGTGATGTGGAGTCACTTTGCACCTTTTATGTATTAGAAACCTGCATCTCCATGAGGTTAAATAACATGCCCAGAATCATTCAGCAAGTAAGTAGCAGAATCAAAATTCACACTTCAAATCCATGCTCGCAACCCTGATGCCACAGTCCTTCATACTGTCATTGCCTTTGCATTAGGAGAGAGCTCCATTCATCCTTGTAATCACATAACTGAACAAATTACAGACATTGAATAAGAATTTGCCAAATGAATGAATGAATTCCAGAATTTCTGTCTGAAATTATGGAATTATCACCTTTTAAGAAGGACATGTTATTGAGATAATACTATTTCTAATGTTTCAGTTATCTTTTAAAAATATTTGCCATAGCTCTTATGCTATGAATAAAATTTCTACTAGTCAATACATTAAGCACACATTCTAGAAGAGGCCCAGGAACCTTAAAGATGCTGTTTTCATGAAAAACCATGGAAAAGCAGATAATTCTGAAACTTCCTTGCATGCAGGAATCCCTGGGGAAGATGTATTAAAATGCAGATGACCAGGCCCTACCAGCCACAGATTCCTATTTGATAGATTTGATAAGAAGCCTAGAAATGCACATTTTATAATAATCTCCAAGTGAGTCTACTGCAGTTGGTCCATGGACCACATTTTGAAAAATTCACGTGAATCACTGGTGCTACCATTAGCTCATCAACCTCTATGTCACCTATGAGAAATCCGAAAAAACAAATAGCTTTTCCAAAGGGTAATATTACCCCTGGAACACAACTGTTTGATGTCCATTATCTCCTAGAATGATTTTTAGAACTATATGATAAGACCTGAGACCCATAGCATGACACATGTATGTGCCAAATCAGTTTAGTTGGATCAGGGTGGACAGAACATTTCATAACTATTTAAAACTTTACACAGATGGGAGGTGGGGGAGATGAGCTAACGACTCATTTTGTATATTCAGTGTGTTTATGTCATCCCAGCAGAGTTTTATTTTTCTTTAATAATATATCATTGAAATTAAGACACCTTCAATTATAAGAATTACTCTTCCATTAATTATTCTATTAACTATCACTATCACGTCCATTAACTATCAGTAAGAAAAAAATCCCCTATTTTTCTTTAATAATATATCATTGAAATTAAGATACCTTCAATTATAAGAATTACTCTTCCTTAACTATTCTATTAACTATCACTATCACGTCCATTAACTATCAGTAAGAAAAAAATCCCCAAATGGAGAATTCAGTGTAAGTCAACAAAGAGCTACACCCTTGGGTGAGGTTAAAGGAGAAATAGGGGACAGTGTCTTAATTCGTGTCCCTCCAAAAGCAGATCCTGATCCAGATCTTGGGTGCAAGTAGTTTATTTGGGGGATGGTCCCTAGAAGCACAAGCAAAGGAGTAGGGAAATGAGATAGGAGGGAAAGAACCAATGAAGTCTGGGACATGAGCAGATTACTACTATGAGAAAATGGGCTCGGTCCCACTGAGGCCCCTTTGAGGAACTGGGTAGAGCACACCACAGAATCTCTGCATGGAAGGACAGGGAAGCTGGGGCATTATCCAATGGCTCCCTTCCTTCATTGGTTGAGGGTCAGTCACCCCTAGGCTTGTTAGATCCCCAGCACTTTTTAGTGAAGAGCAGGTAATAAGCAAATGATTCTCAGACTTCCATATGCACAGGACCCCTGCACTGTCCTATGCCCGGGCGGAACAAGCTATCTGAGCACTGCTAGTAGAGAAGCAGAGAGATGCTTTAAGGGGGAGAAGCTGTCCAAGTACCCTGGGCTACTGTGTCCACTGCGGCGGCAGGGGAACTCAGAGGTGGCCTGGGGGGGGATGGCCTTGGCTCCAACATTATCTGCTCAAAAAGCCAGGAGACTTGGGTATCTTACCTTTGGCATTGATGGAAGTAGATTTAAAAAAAAAGTCTCCCTTAAGAACTTGAATCACAAACCGGTGCTAATCCCGCAGGTTTGTGTCCCAAATTCATATCCCAGTGTGGTCCATAGAAACCACAGGCAAGGAATTTAATTTAACTGATCTCCGGTTGGTAATGTTGTCCAGTGACTAACAAGCAAATGTAAATCCTCTGTCTGAACTTGGCTTCAATCCAGGTTAATAGCAATTGTAGAGCCATTGATTATTCAATTCATCTCAACTTCCCAGATGTTAAAACGTAAGGGAAAAAAAAATGTGTCCTCAAATCAATGAAATACAGTAGTAGCAATTTAGCCACAAAATAGATGCAACCTCTTTCCTGCATAATAAAACCTTAAGGAGCACCCCTCCACTTTCCCCCAACACACACACACACACACACACACACATACACATACACACACACACACGACTACCACCACCACCACATTTCTAATGGAGGTTTCTTTGTAATGGAAGACACACACTTACTACTATATGAAAACACATCTTCTTTCCTTCTCCACAGTTTACAACCACACAAATAATCGATGTTCTATTGAAATCAGTCAAATAGCAACTGGATTAAATCCAACAAAACCAGAAATCTGAAATTGGAGGGCAGCTTTTAGTATAACTGTGCCCATTTACCAAAGGAGGCCACCGGGCAGGGGGAATGTTCCTGCTTCTTGATGCATTATTTTGGACTTCCTAAAAAAATTTACAAGCAAAAAAGTCTATATAATTCTGTAAATTGAACGAAATTAACTTCAAAAAGCCTGATCTTCAGGCTTTTATTTGACAATCACATATAGACTAGTCTGCACTTTTTTTTAAGAAAAGCATTGTGGCCTGAGATCAATAAATCAAAATTGGGTTGCCTCCTCCTCAAAGGTGAATTGTTATCTTGCTGAAGAAGTTATGTGACAGGATCTCTAGTCTGGTACAATACATGAACAAAAAAAAAAGGATTAAGATTCCTTTGAGTGAAAGGGAAATTCGGGATGTTATTTTTTCTACTATGAAAGAGTTTCTTGAATTGTCTCCTAGAACAAGAGATTAAATGTCAAGTGATAAAGCAGGGCCAAGGTCCATTATTTGGTGTCCTCAAAGCCCATTCTCTCACTGGAGTTGCTGTTTCCACACAGGGAATGAAGTCAGTTTGACAACTACAGAAGGAGTACCTATGACAGTCTGAGAGAAGAGGCAAAAAGGCAGCCAGAGGGCTAGGGATCTCTTGATTGTCAAAATTCTGGGACAAGCAAGGAGTTCCTGACTATAGGAGAGACCAGGATGCCTTAGTCAAGATCATCAACTAGACAAAAGCAAAACTCAGCAGTCAGGAGTCAATCAAGCTGTAAAGCAACAGGCCAGTTAAGATGCTCAGCATCCCTGGGTTCAAGAAGAGGACTGGGCAGCCCAGTGATGTCAGCCCCAGGAAACTAGTGCTACAGCATGAATCCAGGGAGACTCTTGAAGCCTGAGGATGACATCATCACAGACCCAACCACTGTTGATTGACCATCCCCTTTAGTCCTAGGGCCTTCAGATCCTCTGGTGCCCAAGAAGGCCATGAAACTTACATTGCTCACGTTTAGAATCTTCTCCCTGAATTCCATCATGCACTTCTAACCCCAAGGGTAGGAGTTCCAGAGTGACATTAACCTGGTCTTCCAGATTAAAGAGTATACAGAATGAGCCTATCTTTAAAAGGATAATCAAACCACCAAGCTTGAAGTCTGAAATATCTGGCAGAGAAACATGGCCCATGCTCCAGGGCCCTGCAGACCCTGTGGGAGGGGAGAGCCTTAGCACACCATCATTTCTACCGAGGCTGCTGCCACTGAGCACAGAGAAGTCCCTGGCATCTGACAGGGACTTATTTTCTTCATTGTGAGTAAGTTTGTGCTACCTTCCCCCACCCAAGCCATCTTAGGGATGTGAAAGACATTCAAGTCCATTGCCTTCAAATGGATTAGCATCCCAAATTCCAGTCTTATTTCAGCTTTCTCACCACTGTCACTGTCACTGTCACTGGGGCAAAGTATTAGAAACATCCTGGGAGTGGAGTTAGGAGAAATTTTAGTTCTCACGTCATAGTTGGGTGGCCTGGGGCAACCGTGCCACTTCTCTGAGTCCCATATCCACATCTGTGAAAAGGTTTGGTTGAACTAGTATATGGTCAAAGGTCTTTTTTATTCCTTGAGGAATGCAGTCCTATTCAGACAACAAGAAGTAACATAGACCTACAACCTAAAAGGGGAATAAAGCCCCTCTTAAACAGAAGAAGTTGGCAAATATAACATTGACTTCTCACAGGTAACTTTGAATTCTCTTTAGTAAAAGCCTTCTGACTGAGTTTAATAGCAGTTACATATTTAGTGGTTATGGCCTAGACATTCTTTTAGGGTGCATGTGTGTGTGTGTGCGCGCGCGTGTTTGCTCTGGTAGTGACAAACACTCAGAAGGCATAAAAATGAGTGTATTCACTAAAAAAAAAAAAAGGCATAAATATGGTTAAATCCAAAGAAACTCAAAGATTTAGATTCAGGTATCTGTAATAGGGCTTCGTGAAGAAAAGCTGAATGGAAAATGGGTTTGAGTTTAATACCAGGTATGTTTGAAAACTTTTCCTAGTAGGAAAAATAGTATCATTTTTTTTTTTTTGAAGCTAAAAGAATTGGTGTTAGGGGCCAAGACCAGAAATGGAATTATTGTAGCAGAACTGAACGTACTTACTTACAGTTCAGAGCCCTCTGATAACCATCCTCTGGTGCTTCTGTAAATCTGCTAGTTATTTCTTGGATGTAGCTTTCTTCCTGGGTATAGATTTCTAGTACTTTGGTCATGGACAAATGTGATGCACTAAGTCTTATTAAATGTTCAGAATAAATTGTGCTATTTAGGAAAATGTAACATACAAAAAGGGCAAAATCTAGTGGAAATAATTAAGGAGTCTATAATTAAGGATACATAGGATTAAATTATTCTTTGACTCAAGAGCTATATACTTAATTGTGCAGGATTTCAACCAACAGTCAGAGGCACTTTCTTTCAGGAGCCTTAGGTGTATGATGAAGTTTCTGAGAAGCCAGCTTTGGTTATTGCCAGCAGTAAGTTCCTTCCTTATGAAAGATTCCAAATAAAGAACCACTGAAAAGCCCAAAGCTGCCCCACTGTGGCTCCTTGCGTAGTTAAAACCCTATTAGAGTGAAAGAATCAAGAGACTCCTCTGGAAAAAATATGTATCTCCGTGTTCACTAGGACCCTGCTGTGTGCAGATTTATCTGGTTGCTGTAGAGAAACAAAGTTGTGTGATGGTGTGTGGGGGAGTTTGAGAGACACCCAATTTGTATTATTTCTGCTGGAAGGACCCTAATCTGAGACCAGCGCCGGCAGCCCCTGGCTCAGAAGAGCCTCCGTGTAGTCTCCATTCCTGCTGGGCCCTGGAGGGGGTGGGGAATGCATAATGAGGCCGAATGAGAATTAGATGCTTAACTGGGGACTGGAAAAGGGAAAGAAAAAGCCAGACTTGTAGAATGTGATCAGCATCTAGCTCAGTTAAGCCAAACATGACAACCATGACATGGTTGTGATCATGTACAGAGGAACTTGAACTGCCTTTTAGAATTTGTGGGAGCAGCACAACCAGCAGGGGGCCGGGGGGGGGGTGGTGGAGGAAGAGTAAAAAGGGAGCCGCCTAAGGTAGTCTGGTTGAAGATGTGAAAAGCTGAGTCCTTCAGATGTTTTATAGACAAGAGATATTTCTACCTATCCAAATGCTTAGCATGGGTGCAAAGCATCTGAAACTGATTCAGCTATCGGGCTCCAGCTTACATGCCATCTGCTTGTGCTCCAAGATTTTTCTTTACTCCCTTCAGAAAAGGTGAATCACTCTCTCCTTTGTGCCTCTGCAGTTCTTGGTAATAACATCACTTAGCTTGCAAGCAGTTAACTACCCCCTTCCCCACCCGCCCCGTCTCTTTGTAGCTCTCTCTCTCTCTCTTTCAGTCTCTCTCTCTCTCTCTGTCTCTCTCTCTCTTTCTCAACTAGCTTGTGAACTTCATGAAGGCAGCAACATGCCTCATTCATTTTGTCCCCCAGCCCATGGTAGGCACTGAAATATCTGGTGGCTTTTTTTTTTTTTTTTGCTTTTCTTACTAAATATTGGGTTTTTCTGTAGAGTAGTTATTTGGACAATAACCAGTGATGAATTTCCAAACCATTCTCAAATGACTGTATGGAGACACATCCTCTGGTAGAACATAAAAGAATTTGTGTACATCATGATCTCATGCCCACCCCCAATTCCTGCCACTGCCTTTCATCTCCTACTAAAGACAGCTTCTGATTTTGATTAGAATAGAATATTCCCAATTAATACATGAAGAAGTGTGTTGCCATGGAAAGGGTATCTTGTAGAAACATGTGAATTCTCCACCTGTGTGACCCTGTCAGCTTAATCATTCATTATTTGACTGTGGAGAGGGAGCCATGGGTGTATGTGTACAATGTTTGTCCAAGTGATCAAAAGAGGTAGTATGGTCAAGTAGCAGCTTTAGCACGGAGGTTTTTGGGAGAAAGTAGATTAGTTAGGGGACAGATGGTTTATAATTATACCTTTGTCCCAAAGAAGTATGAACTAAATAGAAATCAAGTATATCAGTCTGCTCAAGCTGCCATACCATAGTACCATAGATAAATAATGGAAATTAATTTTCTTAGCATTCTAGAGGCTGGGAAGTCCCAAGTTCAAGGTGTTGGCCAATTTGATTTCTGGTGGGAGCTCTCTTTCTGGCTTGTAGATGGCCTCCTTCTCACTGTGTCCTCACATGACAGAGATCTCTCTCTCTCTTTGTCTTTCTCTTCTTATAAGGCCACAGCCCTATCAGATTAGGGCCTCAACATTATTTAACCACAGTTATCTCCAGACACACCCTATCTCCAAATATAGTTACATCGGGGATTGGAGCTCCAACATATGAATTTGGAGGGACATAAACTTTCAGGCTATAACATCAAGTCTATAATCAGGACTGTCATTTGATAAATACTCCTAAAACCAGCTGCTGACAAAGGTTAAGTGTGTGTGACATGTGTAGGGAATACTCAGTCACACAAATCAAAGCAGTCTGTGCACCTAGTCTTGGGTTTAAGATGACGGTGTGAAGTCAGATTTCAAACCTCACTCTCCCCCAAGTAACAATACGAAAGGAGATAAATAAAATAAACAAAGGAAGAACACCAACAAAGTCAGTAATCAGACAAAAGAATGAACTGGTATCTAACAAAAGAAAAGGTACATTTTCAGAAATGCTGAAAGCATGAGCCTGGTGTGGCTCCAGCCTACCCCCTAAATCTACTAGGCTCAGAAATAGCCCTGAACAGGATCTTACTAGCTACCATTTACCTTCCCAACTGGGAGAGGAGCAGCCCAAAGGAAATTTCCACAGAAGTATATAGTCAGCCATGAACACCTTTCATTCCTCCCTTCCCTGAAGAGACAGGAAAACCCTCTGTAATTCTCCATTTCAATTATCTCCTGCTGGGAGTAAAATGGGAGAAGAAAAGCAGACCAGTAACAAAAGCCTAGAGCTAATTACCTCTAGCAGAAACCAGGAATTTCACCAAATAGAAAACAAAAGAGAAAATCGGTAAGGCAAGATCTTGGGGCGCCTGGGTGGCTCAGTTGGTTAAGCATCTGACTTAGGCTCAGGTAGTGATCTCAGGGTCCTGGGATCCAGCCCAGTGTAGACCGCCCCCCCACCCACTCAGCGGGGAATCTACCTCCCCCTGCCCTTCTGTCCCTCCCCAACCCCTGTTCAGTGATCTCTCTCAAGTAAATAGATGAAATCTTTAAAAAAAGATAAAATCTTCTGAGTGTGCAAGAAGCAAGGAGGAGGAGCTTGAGAGCCCCTAGTGAAGCCTCCATGAAGAAGGACTTGCCCTCCCTATCCAAGGAGTCTGTGTAGCGTTCTTGTGGAGTTTATTCCCTGTTTTGGGAGGCTGAGACAAAAACAAAAACAAACACACAAACAGAAACAGCAAAAGAGAATAGAAAAGCTCCAAGATGGTCTGCCTGTCTATCTCTCTGTCTCTCTCTCTCTTTTGCTTGAGAAATCCAGAATAACTAATGTGGTAAATAGCTCTGGCTACTTTGCCCCTCCTAAAGAAAGTCCTCAAAAGAAAACACTCTTCTAGGTAGCTGCTGAAGGACCAACAGGCCATAGATATTTTGAGAAAGAAGAAGCATGTTAGTGAATACGTGTTACACATCTCGCCCTGCAAGCACTCAGAAGCCATGACAGAGAGGGGGAAGGTAGGAAGCCAGTGAGCATGCAAGCCAGCAAAACACAGATGAAGAAGCTATTGTGGAACAAAGCATAACTCCAGACAAAGATTAAAATTCCCTATAACAGGTATAAAAGAACGTCAAAAGAACATTAAAGATCTTGAAGTTAAGGTGATAAAATGGCATAATGATCTGAAATGTAAGCACGAAGGAAACACGTTTTCAACCATTAGTAAAATAAATCAATTAAGAACAGCAAAGACCAAGTTACTGACAAAGAAAAAAGGCTTGAGATGATCACAGTGAAAAAGAACACAGAAACCCTAAAACAATTCGAGAAAAAATTGTATGTAGAAGAGAGAGGGAATAAATTGTTCTATGTGGGAACAGGTGGTATCCCTGAAATATAGAAGTCAACATATAGAAGAGAAAACTCCCTAAAATGAAGGGAAAACTGATGATCTAATGGGCAGACCATGTTCCAAAAAATCAATACAGAAATCTCCCCACAGAACACATCTTTAACAAATTAATTAATTTAATTAACATTAATAAATAAATTAAAGAATCAATATGTGTTTAAAAAAACTAGGCACAAATCAAGCTCATGACTTTATAGCTATGATTGCTATGGGACAAAATTAAGAAGCAATGTCAGGATTGAGTCGATTAAAATGTATGATTAAGAGAGGTAGGGGCGCCTGGGTGGCTCAGTCGTTAAGCGTCTGCCTTTGGCTCAGGTCATGATCCCAGGGTCCTGGGATCAAGCCCCGCATCGGGCTCCCTGCTTGGCGGGAAGCCTGCTTCTCCCTCTCTCACTCCCCCTGCTTGTGTTCCTGCGGTTGCTATCTCTCTCTGTCAAATAAATAAATAAAATCTTTAAAAAAAAAAAAAAGAGAGGTAACTATCACCATAATAATGTGGCATAGCAAGCCATCTTCAATCTCATGGGCTTAGAACAATAATCAGCTATCTTTTGTTCATGGATATGAGAATCAACTACATTTAGTGTGGGTTCGGAAGGAAACCAGGCTGTGAGTTGAATCCAGGTCCTACTCTCCTTGGATCAACTGCTCCCTAAAGCATGTTCCTCTTAGGGTAAAAGTCAGGAGTATGAGAGGCCAAACCCCAACTATACAAATGTATTTCAAGTCTCTGTTTGACTCACATCTCCTAATATCCCAATGGCCAAAGGAAATTCCCTGGCCAAGTCCAATGTCAAGGGACAGTGACATAGACTCCCGTGGTGGTAGAAGATAGGAAATGAACATTTCTGAATAATTATCTAATCCACCACATTAATGGTAAGGTTGGAAGATAGATAAGGCAAAAGTTGTCAAGATGGTTCAAGAATACCACCTTAATTTGGGTCAATATCAACCACTTTAAATCCAGACAGGCCCTGCTTTCTGTGGCTGTCATGATACCTATGTAACTACATACTCTGAGAAATAATTATTTGTCATTCTATTTGTTGCGTGGATTTTATTGTCAATACAAATCTCAAAAGAAAAAGTTGAAGGATCCTCCAACATCTCTCCATGTTTATGTATTAAAAATCTGGTTAAGGGCGCCTGGGTGGCTCAGTTGGTTAAGCGACTGCCTTCGGCTTGGGTCATGATCCTGGAGTCCCGGGATCGAGTCCCACATCAGGCTCCCTGCTCAGCAGGGGGTCTGCTTCTCCCTCTGCCCTCTTCCCTCTCATGCTCTCTGTCTCTCATTCTCTCTCTCTCAAATAAATAAATAAAATCTTTAAAAAAAAAAAATCTGGTTAACTGCATTCTATGAGCATCTCAGTATCTTTTCTTTATGATGAGACCTGCTTAATTTATTACTTTTTATGTAATACAACTGACCTACAAAAGGTTACTATAATCAAGGTTTGGAGGAGGACAGTTGCTGTTGGTAATTGAAAATGAAAAAGGTACTGAATGTCCCAGACACTTTCTATTTTAGCATCTTTCATCTCCTGCTAGGAGCCCTGAAATGTACCTCTTGTTTGTGTTCCAAGCAGTAGCAATCAAAGTGGGGGGAGGGACAGGCAGACTGGAATAAACAAGCTGTAGAGGCCATTTTTGTTTTGATCATATTCTGTTGTCTATATGAAATGGACTCATTTCTCTGGGGCACTCAGTTACATTGCCCAGGAGGGTAAAAGCTGATAGGATAATACCAGTTCCACATCACACACATCAGAGTAACAAAGGTCTGTCATTCCTCTCCCTCTTCCCAAATATATCACACACACACACACACACACACACACTTGCACAACTCACTGCACACAGTCCTATATTCATACCACATGCACATATCCTGCATACTCATGATATTAAATTAATTAATAATGTCTATCAAACATACTTTGTGTTTTGGAAGCAGATCTGACAGATGATGCTGCTGCTTGAATGAAGCAATATAGAGAGCTACAACTTTGATTTCGGTTTTTATCTCTCTGTGTCATGGATCTCAAACCTGCCATTGCATCTCATGCTAATTTGTGCTGATATGGTGACATAATCTGAGATTTCTCATATGAATGTTTTGTATTACAAAATAATAAGGTTGAAAAGACAAAACGTAAGGCAAGCACCTTAAATGTTCACTATTTTTTGATCTGCCTTTTGGGTTTTGCTTTCTTCAACTTCTTCCTTTGTCTCTCACTCAATTCTTAATCATTTTCATTGAGCATTGTTTAATTGACTAGCATCCTGCCTATTGATAAAAAGTTCTCCATGATGCCACAGGGGTTTCTCCAAAGTAATATCACCAAAGGGTTATTATCATTGATGGTAATGACCTTGAAAGAGATTTCACGAAAGAATCAGCCACAGGTACCTTTAGATCCCATTACAAAAAACAACCCTGAAGATCCCATTACAAAAAACAACCCTGAAGGTAAAAGTCATTCAAAAAATTAAGTGACTAACAAAATATCCTCT
>NC_058412.1:97013026-97021448 GCF_002201575.2 Neomonachus schauinslandi | reverse complement strand
AAGGTAAAAGTCATTCAAAAAATTAAGTGACTAACAAAATATCCTCTTATGACATATTTGTTTGTGTCTTGCCCATTTTCTATTGGGTTCCCTGTCTCTCCTCTGTTATTTTGTATATTTGTTTCTTTTTATTCAGTGCAGGAATCAGTAATATATATCACAAATATCTTCTTCCACTCTGGCTTATTTTTTACTTTCTTAATGTTAAGTGTGTTTCCATAAATCAATGATGCTAACTTTAGTGTTGTCCAGATTATCAGTCTCTTCCCTGATGGTTATTGTTTTGTTTTTCCTGTGTAAGAAATTTTTGCCTAATGATGTGAAGGTTTTTTCCAAGTTACCTTTCACACTTAGTTCTAAAATTTACCTGTAATTGATTTTTGAGTATGGTGAAAACTATTCCTTCAGTGTAGGTCTACTGTTTTTGTCCCTGAACAAATTATGATTCTTCTTACCTGAAATTATTTTATTTCAAATTCAAATTTGAAAGGCACTTTTGTTTGGTATGAAATTTTACACTGGTGATCTTTCATTTAGCACTTTGAAGATGCCATTGCATTGTTTCTGCCTTCCATTATTTTTGCTGAGAAGGCATCTGTAAGTCCTGTCATTGCTATTTTGATGTACACTAGATAATTTTATATTTTTTCTTTAACATTGGTTTTCAGCAGTTTTACGACTGGCCTGACTGAAATTTGCTTTGCATTAATTCTGCTTGGAGATCAGAGCACTTTTAAAACAGTAGTTTGATATCCCATTAATTTGGGGAAATTAGCCATTATATTTTAAATATTGCTTTTGCCACATTACACACTGGATACTCATATGTCTACTAACTCTTTTCTATATTTTTCATCTGTACTTTATATTTTCTTCTAATCTAGTTTTCAGTTTACTAATCCCTTCTTTGGCTGTGTCTAATGGCTGCCAAATGCACCTGCTGAGTTAATAACTTCAATTATAGTATATTTTCCAGTTCTGGAATTTACATCTGACATTTTAAATAGTGTCTAGTTATCTGATAAACTTTTTTGCCATGGAAATTCCCCAAATTGGCATCTAATTCTTAAACATATTAATCACTATTTTAAAATTCTGTCTATGATATCTAGATCTCTAACATTTCTCTATATGTTGTCTTATTCTCTTGGTTTTCAGTGATTAGTTCTTATTCTTCTGGAATGCCAGGTAATTTTTTATTGAGTGCTGGACACTGTGTGTGAATAACTGTAGAGATAGCTTGAGGCTCTGGGTGGTTTTATCTCATTTTGGAAAGGATTTATTTTTGCTTCTGACAGGCCAGTAGGATTGAGCAGAGCACTGCCATATAATCGGGGATTGAATTGATTAAAAACAGGACTTCAGTTTTTTTAAGAGCTGGTCTATATCAAGTTCATCCTTGCCCCCAGAATATAGCCCTTCAGATGCCCACAAAAGACTTGAGATGCTTTTCTAGGCACCTCTTCCTTGGTTAGCCCTGATCTCCATGTTTTGCCCCTCCCCACCCCTCAGGCCTCATAAGACATCTGGAGGCTCTGTTCAACTTGTTGGCACATGTGGAATGTCAGGCTCAGCATTTTATACCTCCTCAAGCTTGTGCTGTATTGATGGCTCTCTACTGAGTGAAAATAGTTTCTTAAATAATCTCTCCAGTGTTTCTAACTGTTACTGGTAGATGGGTTAGTCTACATCATGATAATTCACCTTAGGCTGAAATCCCTTTCTCAGTGTAATTTCAATTTGCATTTCTTTCATTATGAGCAAAGTGAATCATCTTTCACATGACTACAGGCCATTTTTATTTATTTATTTATTTTATGAACTGTCTGTTAAATTTCTTGCTCAACTTTCTACCCAGAATCTCTTTTTTAGAAGTACTTTAAATATTAAAGATATTAACCCTTCATCTATAATAAAAGGTGTAAGTATTTTTCCTCAATTTATAATATTATTCTTCTAAACATTTCTTATGCTATTTTTCCATCCAAAAACTTATTATGTTTATATAAAATCAAATATTTCCATTTTTTCCTTATTCTATTTTGAAGCATAATTAACCAAGATTTCCTGCTCTGAGGCTTAGAGAAATCCATCAGTGATTTCATCTGTAATTGTGCCTAGAGGAATGTGTTGATGAGAAATTGAAAATGGTCCACTTTCTACAATTGGTGGAGTGAGAAAGAATATGATATGGTTTTAAGTCCAGTTGGAAGGTTCAAGTTTTATTTTCCCTTTCCAAACCTCATCCTCAGGAACTAATGAAAACAACTTATGGGCACAGTTAGTTTCACTTGTAGGCTTGGGATCAATCAGTCATTTCTTTTCTTCTGTTATCCTTTTCCTGATTTCTCTCATCTACCTTCATCTCATCAAAGTTACTTCTACACTGACATCTCGCAAATACCCACATGCCTATTCACAATTCGCTTCCTCAGGACTGGATGCAAAAGCTTGTTTGGCATCTCTACTTATGTGGCTCTGCACTTCAGACTTCAAATCTAAAATGGCTTTCTTCATCTTCCCCCACTCTGCTTGTTTTATATGTCTTCAAGTACTAACCTTCCTACTGTTCGTTCACCAGGGTTCAGAGATTGGTCATCTTTGAGTCCTACTTCATGATTTCAGCTTCAGTAAATCATTGCCAAGAGTGCAAGTTCTGTCTTTGAAGATACCTTCCTTTGAAGAGATTATAAACTGGATCTTTACCATCCTTGCTTCATCCTCACCAACAGCACACCAAATTTAACATGCTCCGAGCTCAATAAGTACTCATGTAATGAAAATACACCCAACCTTCCACTTTAAAAAAGTATAGAAATAATAAAAATTTTGAAGTTATGGATTGCCAGATCTTTATCTGTATCTATATTTGTAAATGTCCTTGGTCTTCAAGTTGTGAAAATGTAATAGATATTTATCTAAGATGGAAGATGTTATTGTCCTTTAGGCTATCTGGGAAATTTCTCACAATAAGAAAAAACAACCCACTTACTACTACATTGAAGCATGTTGTATAGCTTCAGCCACAGTAAATGGATGACAAGCCCTCTGAAGCTGTGCAAAATAGAGATCAATCACAACAGAAATTAACTAAAGACTTGATTCTCAGCAATTCAAAATGGCAGCATCTGAGACCATCTCCTAGGAAAGTATCTAAGCCATTCATTTTGTGTTTAAACAAAAAGACCTCACTGCCAGGGAAATGAATATTTCAGCTTTCAGGCATGCCTAAGGCAAAACAGGGTTTTTTTTTTTTCCCTTTTCTCTTCAAAAGTTAAGCTACATAAACTTACACACACACAAACACACACACACACAAACATTTCCCTAAATTTAAATTGTAGGTTGTTCTGATTAAACCAAGTTTTCCTGCTTTCATGCTACCAGATTTTTGAGAAATTGTGTATGTATGTATGCGATTATCTCGGAAATTAAAGAGAATTTAGATGACAGCGCTAAAGAATTCAGGCAGCTCAACCCACTATTTCCTCCCTTAACCTTTTCTGCAAAAGAAGTTGAATCCTGGGAGTATTTTTAAATTTAAGAGGGCAATGGAGGGTGACAGAACAATTGGCAGTCAGGCTGTTCTAATTCTCTATTAATCAAGGACTATCTTCTTTCTTTCAGCTCAAGGCGAGGACACACCTAGAGTTCCTGTGCAAAGCGAAGGCTCTGGCTACACAGAAAACTCTCCAAGTCCTGATGGTAAGTTCTGAGCTATTTGAGCTCATGCAAACTACAAATCTGACACATTTTCTGTATGTATTCTAGGATTAAAGGAGCTATCTATTCTATGAAGCAACATATTCAGTTAGAACAAGGTAAAGTTCAAAAACCATGTTCTACTAGGAACTAATAAAATTAGCAGACTTAAAAAAAAAAAACTGATGCTAGCTATTTTAGAACACTATGTGCTTCAGGTTAATCACACCTTGTAATTTGGAGGCCATAGTGGGTAATTCCAAGGGTAAACTGGACTGAAGTTCAACTGGTGAACTTTATGAGAGTATCACTTACTTCCACAAAAAGTACTTGCCCAAAGTTAGCCCTGCTCTATAGGGACTCAGGGAAACATTCAGGAGAGCTCCGACTTGAGTTTGGGCTAAGGTTATCTTGGACCTTCATCACTTTACCTCACTATATCACTTCAGATGGCTTGGCCAAAAACACAGTGGATCTTTAAAAGCACCTTAGAAATCAGTTTACAAAAGTCTGTCTTTATTTACATCTCATTTTAAAAGCATCTGAATACTCTGAGCCTAAGGAATATAAATATACCCTCTCCCTGTATAATGATGCTGGGAATGCTTTGAAATATTACTTGCGGGCGCCTGGGTGGCTCAGTCGTTAAGCATCTGCCTTTGGCTCAGGTCATGATCCCAGGGTCCTGGGATTGAGTCCCACATCAGGCTCCCTGCTCGGCAGGAAGCCTGCTTCTCCCTCTCCCACTCCCCCTGCTTGTGTTCCTGCTCTCACTATCTCTCTGTCAAATAAATAAATAAAATCTTTTAAAAAAAATATTACTTGCATTCAAAAAACAATTATTTGGGAATATATGATTTAATAAATATTTGATTCCACCATCCCCCAGAGCTCAGGAGAACCAAAATTGGTTGGTGATCAACCGTTCATGTATACCTTGCTATTTGGTTCATTATATCGAAAGACAAAAAGCAACTTACTTCGAATTGATAATGACCTTGGCAAAAATTCAACTGGTAAAAGTTACTTGGTGAATTTACTTGGTGGTTGTAAATAGAGTTTTCTGTACTAGGTATTCCACCCTGGTAGAAGCTTTTCATCACCTGAATTTCCTCCCTTCATCATAAACCTTCCATACAAACGGATTTTTTTTTAACTCATAGGTTGCATTACCTAGGAGAATAATGTTTTTCAACCTCAGATCCATTAAAAGCTACCACATATTAGTCATGCTCAGTTGAATGAAACCCACTGCAGCCTGGTTGTGACATTATAGACATGGTTCATAACTAGTTCTTTACAAAACATGTTCTGAAGCATAGCAGGCCCATACGATGCTTATTGAATAAAAGGGAAATAAACATGGAAAATACTAACATTTACTCCTCACTCTGAGATTCTCCATGCATATTATAGGCTCTCAGAAGGTTCAGCTGTAAAGAAACTTACCAACATTGTTTACCATTGCTTTTCCCAAACTTATTTGATCATGGGAAGCTATTTATTATTAGGTTTTGGGACCAGTGACCCTTGGGTTGGAGGAAGAAACAGAGAAGGGGTGCTCTCCTATATTTTATTCTGCACACTACCTCATGGAGATGGGCGACCTTACAGTAATTTTGTAGACCACGCTGGAAAGTACATGCATTATTCTCCTTATATAGGTAGCTTTGCTGCATCTGGCCAGTTTACACCTGGGGCTTAGAAAAAGAAACCCAGAAACCAAGGATAGTTTGCAGGTGGAACAGAGACCTTTTTTCCCCCTATTTTTAAAATTTTTTTATTGTTATGTTAATCACCATACATTATATCATTAGTTTTTGATGTACTGTTCCATGATTCATTGTTTGTGCATAACATACAATACTCCATGAAGAACGTGCCCTCTTTAATACCCATCACCAGGCTAACCCATCCTCCCACCCCCTTCCGCTCTAGCACTGTGTTTGTTTTTCAGAGTCCATCATCTCTCATGGTTCGTCTCCCCCTCTGAATTCCCCCCCCTTCATTCTTCCCCTCCTGCTATCTTCTTCTTTTTCTTTTTTTTTTCTTAACATATATTACATTATTTGTTTCAGAGGTACAGATCTGTGATTCAACAGTCTTGCACAATTCACAGTGCTCACCATAGCACATACCCTCCCCAATGTCTATCACCCAGCCACCCCATCACTCCCACCCCCCACCACTCCAGCAACCCTCAGTTTGTTTCCTGAGATTAAGAATTCCTCATATCAGTGAGGTCATAGGATACATGTCTTTCTCTGATTGACTTATTTCGCTCGGCATAACACCCTCCAGTTCCATCCACGTTGTTGCAAATGGCAAGCTCTCATTCCTTTTGATGGCTGCATAGTATTCCATTGTATATCTATACCACATTTTCTTTATCCATTCATCTGTCGATGGACTTCTTGGCTCTTTCCACAGTTTGGCTATTGTGGACATTGCTACTATAAACATCAGGGGGAACGTGCCCCTTCGGATCCCTACATTTGTGTCTTTGGGGTAAATACCCAGTAGTGCAATTGCTGGATTGTAGGGCAGCTTTATTTTCAACTTTTTGAGGAACCTCCATACTGTTTTCCAGAGTGGCGGCACCAGCTTGCATTCCCACCAACAGTGTAGGAGGGTTCCCCTTTCTCCTCATCCCTGCCAACATCTGTCGTTTCCTGACTTGTTCATTTTAGCCATTCTGACTGGTGTGATGTGGTATCTCATTGAGGTTTTGATTTGGATTTCCCTGATGCTGAGTGATGTTGAGCACTTTTTCATGTGCCTGTTGGCCATTTGGATGTCTTCTTTGGAAAAATGTCTATTCATGTCTTCTGCCCATTTCTTGATTGGATTCTTTGTTCTTTGGGTGTTGAGTTTGATAAGTTCTTTATAGATTTTGGACACTAGCCCTTTATCTGATATGTCATTTGCAACTATCTTCTCCCATTCGGTTGTCTTTTGGTTTTGTTAACTGTTTCTTTTGCTGTGCAAAAGCTTTTTATCTTGATGCCAATAGTTCATTTTTGCCCTTGCTTCCCTTGCCTTTGGTGATGTTTCTAGGAAGAAGTTGCTGCGGCTGAGGTTGAACAGGTTGCTGCCTGTGTTTTCCTTTAGGATTTTGATGGACTCCTGTCTCACATTTAGGTCTTTCAACCATTTGGAGTCTATTTTTGTGTGTGGTGTAAGGAAATGGTCCAGTTTCATTCTTCTGCACGTGACTGTCCAATTTTCCCAACACCATTTGTTGAAGAGACTGTCTTTTTTCCACTGGACATTCTTCCCTGCTTTGTCAAAGATTAGTTGACCATAGAGTTGAGGGTCCATTTCTGGGCTCTCTATTCTGTTCCATTGATCTATGTGTCTGTTTTGGTGCCAGTACCATACCGTCTTGATGATGACAGCTTTGTAATAGAGCTGGAAGTCCGGAATTGTGATGCTCCCAGCTTTGCTTTTCTTTTTCAACATTCCTCTGGCTATTCAGGGTCTTTTCTGGTTCCATACAAATTTTAGGATTATTTGTTCCATTTCTTTGAAAAAAGTGGATGGTATTTTGAAGGGGATTGCATTAAATGTGTAGCTTGCTCTAGGTAGCATTGACATTTTCACAATATTTGTTCTTCCAATCCATGAGCATGGGACGTTTTTCCATTTCTTTGTGTCTTCCTCAATTTCTTTCATGAGTATTTTATAGTTTTCTGAGTACAGATTCTTTGCCTCTTTGGTTAGATTTATTCCTAGGTGTCCTATGGTTTGGGATGCAATTGTAAATGGGATCGACTCCTTAATTTCTCTTTCTTCTGTCTTGTTGTTGGTGTATAGAAATGCCACTGATTTCTGTGCATTTATTTTATATCTGCCACTTTACTGAATTCCTGTATGAGTTCTAGCAGTTTTGGGGTGGAGTCTTTGGGGTTTTCCACATAAAGTATCATATCATCTGCAAAGAGTGAGAGTTTGACTTCTTCTTTGCCGATTTGGATGCCTTTTATTTCTTTTTGTTGTCTGATTGCTGTGGCTAGGACTTCCAATACTATGTTGAATAGCAGTGGTGATAGTGGACATCCCTGGCGCGTTCCTGACCTTAGGGGGAAAGCTCTCAGTTTTTCCCCATTGAGAATGATACTCGCTGTGGGTTTTTCATAGATGGCTTTTATGATATTGAGGTATGTACCCTCTATCCCTATACGCTGAAGAGTTTTGATCAAGAAAGGATGCTGTACTTTGTCAAATGCTTTTTCTGCATCTATTGAGAGGATCATATGATTCTTGTTCTTTCTTTTGTTTATGTATTGTATCACGTTGACTGATTTGTGGATGTTGGACCAACCTTGCAGCCCAGGGATAAATCCCACTTGGTCGTGGTGAATAATCCTTTTAAGGTACTGTTGGATCCTATTGGCTACTATTTTGGTGAGAATTGTTGCATCCATGTTCATCAATGGATGATGGTCTATAGTTCTCCTTTTTGATGGGGTCTTTGTCTGGTTTGGGGATCAAGGTAATGGTGGCCTCATAAAACGAGTTTGGAGGGCGCCTGGGTGGCTCAGTTGGTTAAGCGACTGCCTTCGGCTCAGGTCATGATCCTGGAGTCCCAGGATCGAGTCCCGCATCGGGCTCCCTGCTCGGCAGGGAGCCTGCTTCTCCCTCTGACCCTCCCCTCTCTCATGTGCTCTCTGTCTCTCTCATTCTCTCTGTCTCAAATAAATAAATAAAATCTTTAAAA